>NC_046371.1:7523868-7591368 GCF_011125445.2 Fundulus heteroclitus | reverse complement strand
TGTTTTGGGTCAACATGTTATGCTACAAAAAAGCTAAAAGCCAAGTTTTGGGCCACAAGAATAAATATGCATGCCCCCCTCCCCCCCCCCCCCCGCCCCCCAAAAAAAGAAAAACAAAGCAACTCCTACAAACAGTGAAACATACAGCTGAGGCCAAGAAGTTTCCAGTAGGAGTAAGTAAAGGTTATTTGTTAGGCAGCTTTCACAGACAAAGACCATCACATTGCACCTCACAGAAAACCAGGAAACCAATAAAATAACTATTATAAAATAACTTGGAATTAAGAAATAACAAAACAATGTAGAAGGAGTATCCATTTAAAAAAAGCATATTTTTATGTACACTTGGGACATAATGGCTTATTAAAAATTATTTATATTCTTCTCTTAAATATTTGGAAAAGTCCTTATTGTTATTGTAATAAACAACCTTTTAGCTGTCCAGCTTTTTGCACTTTTCCTCCAGTGTTTTCTAACATTATGAATGAAAATGCAAACAATATTAAAGTACTTTTGTCCACAGTTGATACACTTATTAACCCACTGTCTCTTATCCTGACATAAATTTCATCTCAAGAAAGAAATGAGCAGTTTGCCTAATTTTGAAACAATAAAATACACAATATTACTGTATTAAAAAGAACTAATAAACCCTTAAGCAGCTTCGGCCAACCACTTGCTGCCTGGATCCCATACTAACAACCTTTTTAAAAAAAATATACATATATACATACATTTAACTGTTTAGCACCTGATGCTGCTATAGATTGCTTTCTGATTCCTTCTCTCAGGAAATTTCCTTGATGAATTTAAAACTCCAGTTATAGAACCACTTCTCAAGAAAAAACAACCAAAATGTTACTGTTAAAGATGGAGCCAAGAGCTGCTTGGATTGTGCAAAACAGAGGGGCTCACTAGGAAGGCCAAACAGAAGCTTACACATGCCGAATGATTGTTTCTGAAGAAAACTGGCGTACGACACGTAACACACCTAGCAAGTTTTGCTTTCATGCCTGCACTTTTTGACATATTTTAGGCTCAGAACATGACAGGCGGTTCGGAATGTGAGTGATCAAGTTCTTCTGAGTTCATCGAGTTTCCATGTGGTGGACACTGTGGGATAAAATGTCAAGGTGATGCCTTCACAGGGAGGTGACTGCCCTGCAACGTATCATTAACATTTTCTGTCTTTTGTCTCTGCTAAACACTGGCGGTGCACACATAGAATACACAATTAAAACCTTCATAATTATTGAGTTAAAATAAGAAGTGACCTTTTGTCAAATTGCGTCATTGTCTCCTTTCTACTCAGCAATGATGGCTCAGGGATTGAAATTCAATTTAGAAAAAATAATTCTTCTAGTAGGAATTCAATTCAATTCAGTTTTATTTATATAGCAATGTATAGTCATCTTGAGGCACTTTACAAAGTCAAGTCAACCTAATTCAGCCAGTTGGACTCTTTGACCTGGTCATTTTCTCTAAATCTCTCAGGTTCTGTGCTCATTCTAACCACACATCACTGTCAGAAACTGAACATTTGTCCCTTTGGATGACAAGAAGCCGATGTCCTATTACAAGAGCACAACCTCGCCTCTGGCAGTGTTCGATAAAAGCCGCTCGAAGGACAAAAACAAAAACAGTCCTTTAATTGTTAGGCAGGTTGGGACAGGTGTGGCCCTGAAAAGAGCAGCGCTGGACGTAAGTGAAACCAGCAGCGCTCTGAAGATTGAATGGCCGCACCCCGGATTTGTTGATTTCACAATGAGGCGACAGCGGCATTCCCCTCTGAGCGGTAGAGTCAAGCACGCAAAGAGCGCAGCCAGCAACGTCAGGGTCAAAATTTATTATGCGGCACATCAAAAACAGGTACAGCAAGAAAAGGGTGAAGACAAAGGCGAGTCAAAGTGTGGCCAATTAAGTTAAAAAAAAGACGAGAAGACACGATGAATAAAGATTGATTCAGGACAGTAAAAATAGCCTAAATAAAGTAGGGCTTAAAAGCTTATAATCTGGGAGAAGTTACATTTTTTATGACATTTTTTAAATTTTATTCAGTTTAATCACGTCGCACCAGTTCACAATAGATGTCTCAAAAAGGCAATTTAGTGTGATCATACAGACGGATTCAAAGTCAAGTACAAGATTACAGATTTATCCTAGTTATCCTAGGTATCGAACTCACTTTATTATTCAAATTGGTTAAAAACTTTTCCATCTAAGGAAACCCAGCAGACTGCATCAAGCTATGCAGTTACAGAGATAAAAAAAACACACAAATGCTATTTTACTCTTGGTTCTCTGAAGACTTTTTTTGTTTTCTTTCTTTAAATCCTCCTGACGATAGATACAAATGTTAAAAAAGTTGAAATAACTTGGAAGTTTTGGCCCGGTAAACACAGTAACGCTGATACACGTGGGTTTAAAAGGCTCCTCGCCAGTCAGTTTGGCTCTGACGTTGTTTTTTTTACTGAGCCACACGGATAGGAGAGGGTTGTCGAACTTTGTAAAAGAGGAAAATTGTATGAAGATATAGCTAAGCAAGTGAAAATTCCAATCAGCCTTAAGAAGTACAACATGTTTCTGTTTGCTGGAACCAAGCCACGGTTGGTCAGGTTGACCGGCAAAGATTTCAGGCAGAAAAATTTGGTCAGAGTGTGAGTAAAAATAACCAATCTCAGCTGACACACAGGACTCTGATTGTCTGAAGAAATATAATACAATGCCAAGCGGCACAGACGCAAGCCTAAAATCTTTGATGAAAGAAAAATATCACCCATATCTGCATCTGCCAGTGTTATATTATGGGAACAAGTCAACAGGTCCTATGATGAAACGTGTGCCATCCCCGCAGGGAAACACGGAGGTGGGCCGCTGACGGGTTGAGAATGTATGAACCTGGTCAAAACTGACCACAAGATGAATTCAGCATCTCATCAGGATCAGGATCAGAATTTGCTATCATTAGCATAGGATGGACTGGATTCTTGTTGTAGATTATCCAAAACACAAGTTCAAATTCCCCTGTGATTTGCTACGGCTAGAGAAAGTGTTAAGTGGCAAGCACAGAGTCTCCTGACCTCTGTATCATTGAGGCACTTTAAGGAAGATCTCTAACATGCCGTGTAGCCGGAACAGTCCTGAAAATCGCAGCAACTGAGGGCTATGCCATCCCAGAAAAAGGCCCAAATCCACAACTCCAGCAAAACCTCAGGCTGCCATGGAGGCTGAACAGGTAAATATGATAAAAACAACCAACCACGCTGATGTGGATGATTTTATTTTTGTTGGAAGCCAACACCCACCTCCTACCCATTTAACTTTGTAGCACACACACCGATCACCACATAAATGAACCTGTCACAGATCGTGTGGACATGTCAAAACACGTCTCCGAAAGAGTGGCACAGTTCTCGCATACAACGAAAACCCCACTTCTCAAGAATCGACGCAACTGTGACTCAGCGTGCGCTTATTGAAGACCGTGGTTCTATGCGATGAGTCAGATATTATTAGGGGAAAAAAAAACACAGCTATGCATTTAAGGGACATCTTTTCAGGACATTAGAGTTACGACTGATTGCGCACAGGACAAACAAACATGCACACACACGCCCACCAAATAAAGACCAATTAACCTGAGTCATGCTACTGGATTGTGGGAGGACGTCAGGGTACCCAGAGAATCCAGCCATGCCCAAAGAGAAAATGCAGTTAACAACTGGCAACAGTGCTACCAACTGCGTCACATGTGCTTAAATCCCACTTAATGAGTTGTTTTTCTGCACTTGAATAATATCGTGTCGTTGTGATGTAACCAACCGAATGAGTCACCGCTGTTTAGTTTGATCTGGTTCAATGACTTCAATCACGACGTAACACAGAAGTTTTGAGGAAGATATTCTCCGCTGTTCTTTCAATCCAAAAGATGTTTAAGTCACTTATTTAAAGAGGAATGTCTTTAAAACTTGTTTGGAGTCATTGTAATGTATTTGTTTTAATATGCTTGTTAACTCTTATTTGTTGTACGCTTAAATGAGCTATAAGTAAGACATTTAGCATAAAATCAACCTAAATTTTTCTCATTTATCAGCCGATATGAAAGTATCATTCCCAATAAACAATCGGTCCTCTTGTCAACAATGTCTTAGTCACGTTCTCCTTTCAAACCTAGAGGTACGGTCCAGAACTACTTCCATTCAGTGTGTAGCCCGTGTTTACTTCCTGGTTCCTCAGCCGATCTTGTTAGATTTCCCATGGTTCCCAAAACAGAGTGCAGCATTTGGTATTTTATTTTGGCAAAAGAGCATTAAAAGAAACAGAACAGAAGTAAAAGAGAATACAACGTTATATGACCATCAGCAGAGTTTCACAGCTGCAGGACCATTGGGACAAAATAGGAAGAATTCATCTCCATCACCTTATTTCAAGTGCAGGATGTCTAATTATCTTATTTTAGGGGTCAAAATACTCATTCCATTGGCAGACAATCTATTTACCTGCTCAAATCAAGGACAAATACACAAAGATTTTCAGTAACTGCTGAAAACCAGCACTGCTGGGTGAGAGGACAGTCAGGTCATCAGCATACATGAAGTGACTGACCAAAGTATCGGCAATCATACATCCAGTTTTACAGAGGTTAATTTCTTTTGACAAGTCATCCATGTACTAGTTAAACAAAGTAGGTGAAAGAAGCCCACCCTAACGCACACCATTACTCACTCCAAAGGCAGCAGAGTTGTTATTACCCCATTTTACATGCATTTTCTGGTTAGAATACCAATAAACTAAAAGTTGTATAATAATATCTGGAACACCTCTCTGTTTTAATTTGTCAAATAACTTGTAGTGATTATTGACAAGATCAAAGGCCTTAGAGGCATCAATGAACCCAATTAACAAATATTACTTTTTCCTTAAACATGCTCTTGCTGCCTCTTTCAGGCCATAGATGCAGAAATCAGTTCCCAACTTGGCTTTGAAACCAAATTGATTATCTGTTGCACTAATAAACTGATTGAGCTGACCAAGCAAGATTTTTTTCTAATAATTTAGATACCACACTAGCCAAAGCTATTGGTCTGTAGTTATTAAGGCTACCAACCTTACTAGTTTTGTCCTTAATTACCGGCACAAGGGTAACAGATAATAAAGATTTAGGCAACTGCCCATGGGTCATAAACCCAGAGAAACACAATGCAAGTAGCACAGCCACATTTAGGCTAACATATTTCCGATGTTCTGCTGTAATGTTATCAGAACCTGTCGCCTTATTCTCACACAAGTACGCGATAGCCTGCTGGACTTCACTAGGGGTTATTATAACCGCATCACTCTTAGCAATGTTTCCCAAGCCATAGGGTTCACTTTTTACACAGTTAAATAAGGCAGAATAGTGCTGTCTCCATAGATCTGCTATATTATGATCCCCAGCTATGCCTTCTATAGTACTGGGGAGTAGTGCAGCAGACCTGTTTAAGGCTCTGCCATCATTCCAAACACCAATAGCGTTATTACAAAGCAATTTTTCAGCCATGGAGTCTGCTCTCATTTTCTGCTCATATTTGGAGATGTATCGAATGGCATATTTAAACTTTGCACTAGTGAATTTTTTATATTCTAGGAGAGTTCCATCTCTTGGTCTACCTGCTTGTACCCACCTCTTATATGCCTGTTTAGCTTCTGCATGTTATCCTGACACATGTTTATTCCAACCTGGCCTGATGTTGTTAGCCTTTCTGCATGTAAGGTATGGTCTTGTACTCTCATACAAAGCATCTACAATGCCATCGTACGAATGTCTATACACTGACAAATATCACTGCAATTAACATCTGAGCACATAATAGATTGAAGAGGAAGACTTATTTTACTCAAAAGAAGATCAGTTTTCATATGATATGCTAATAAGTCATCTTTAGAGAGTCTGGACCATTTAAGTTTAACTGTAGGGGCACTACTTGTCAAAACACGTCTCCGAAAGAGTGGCGCAGTTCTCGCATACCACGACAACCCCGCTTCTCAAGAATCGACGCAACTGTGACTCAAACAACGATGGAGCATGCGCTTATTGAAGACGGTGGGTCTATGCGATGAGTCAGCTATTATTAGGAAAACAAAACAAAGCTATGCTATGCTATAAAGTTACGACTAATTGCGGACAGGAGAAACAAACATGCACACTCACGCATACCAAGTAGAGACCAATTAACCTGAGAGTCATGTCATTGGGTTGTGGGAGGACGTCAGGGTACCTGGAGAATCCAGCCAAGAGAAAATGCAAACAGTTGACAACTGGCAACAGTGATACCAACTGCGTCACATGTGCTTATACCCCACTTAATGAGTTATTTTTCTGCACTTGAATAACATCGTGTCGTTGTGATGCAACCAACTGAATGAGTCACAGCTGTTTAGTTTGATCTGGTTTAATGACTTCAATTACGACAATTACAACTGCAGGACCATTGGGTAAATTGTGAGTCCCCATTAAGGGTCATTATCACCTATTGTTCTTTAAAAGAAACCGGCTGAAATGTCATATTCATCTTAAATTATCGTTGATACGAGTAAGTGCTGTTAAAATTAATCATTCATAATTAATGTTGTTAAATAGTTTAGGTAAAAACTTGATTGATTGATTGCTTAATTCAACAGACTCGTGGTCCACAAAGAGATGATGCACAGCATGACATAAAAAACAAGAAACAAAAAAAAGGTATAAATAAATAAATAGATAAATCTTATGAAAGACTTGCATACCAATGTTTCCACAGAGCCGAGAGAGGGTTGTGAAAACATTCAACGAGCTGCCCAAACGACACATAAACTTATATATCAGATTTCTCACCTTGGTGCCTGGAACGTTCTGACATGTGCGTTACAAAATATCTCACTTGCACTGCTGAATCTGGGTTTCTTAAGCAGAATCCTCAAAGAGTCATTACAAGCAACCTTGAGCTTCTGCATGCTAGCTTTTTTTGTACAAAGATGTACAGTAAGCTTTATACAGGCTTATTTTTACCTTATCAGTGCACATATAAAATTTCCTCCCCAGAATGTTTGCCTGGGAGTACAACACGCGACACTCTCGATAAATGTCATCATCGTCAAAGAGCTGGTCTGTGATGTAGTGACCCAGATATTTAGTTTTGGAACAAACATTTAACTTTTGCTCTGACAAAAAAAATCAAAAAAAAAAATCAGGGAAACAAATTTGTTTGTCTGCTTTAGTCCTACATACTAGTACAACAGTTTTCTTAGCATTATACTGCACATCAAATTTCAACCCATAATCAGAGCAGATTTTCAGTAACTGCTGAAAACCAGCACTGGTGGGTGAGAGGACAGTCAGGTCATCAGCATACATGAAGTGACTGACCAAAGTATCGGCAATCACACATCCAGTTTACAGAGGTTAATTTCTTTTAACAAGTCATCCATGTACAAGTTAAACAAAGTAGGTGAAAGAAGCCCACCCTGACGCACACCATTACTCACTCCAAAGGCAGCAGAGATGTTACATGTTACATGCATTTTCTGGTTAGAATACCAGTAAACTAAAATTCATATAATAATATCTGGAACACCTCTCTGTTTTAATTTGTCAAATAACCTGTAGTGATTATTGACAAGATCAAAGGCCTTAGAGGCATCAATGAACCCAATTAACATGGATGATTTTTTTCTTAAACATGCTCTTGCTGCCTCTTTCAGGCCATAGATGCAGAAATCAGTTCCCAACTTGGCTTTGAAACCAAATTGATTATCTGTTGTACTAATAAACTGATTGGGAGGCAGTAAGTTGTTAGCATGAACTCTTTTCCAAAATCTTGTGGTCAAACCTAGATAAAAAAAAGGTAGTTTCGTCTTTGCATGTTTACTTGAGAAATGTATAATGATGCGTGTAACATAAGTAGCAGAACAATATTTCAACCTTTTCCCCCCCCCCCGTTTGTTCACAAGTCTGGAATTTAAAAGTATGTTTCCCAGCTGAACCGAATACCTTGTTGACAGCACTGACAATAGTTGGAATAGTTGCTTACTGGAGGTCACAACAAAACTGACACCTTCAGTTAGGCCCTCTGGCATCACTGCAAGGTACACGGAAGTGATAAAATGAGATCAGATTGTTTGAGAGTCTTGATGGATGACTGTTTTCCAGGGGAAAACATGAAAGCATGGCCCACTCCATTCAATGTTTTGTCGACAATTTCGCTCGTACATTTGTGAGTGAACTTGTTAACTCATACTGGGATATCTGTGCACTCCTCATACAGGACAGTACTTCAGTACATCCCCTCGGTTACATCCCAACCTTACCCTAGTGTAAGGTTTAGTGTTTATGGCTGTATGCATTTGCTAACTGCAATGTAGCTTTTGGAGTAAAGGCTCCTTCCTCTCTGAGTGGCCTCTCAGCATGAATGGCACAGGGCTCTTTTCACTGTGGTCACTCATAAAAGCTTCAGCCAGAATATCCTTAAGGTCTTTAGCTTTTGCTCTGGAGTTTATTTGTGCATTACTAAAAAAAGAAACAGGTTAATTTTTTGGGCAAAATAACCTGTTTCCTTCCTGAATGTTAGAATGATTTGACCTTACCAGGCTGTTTATATTTGCTTATATCTGTTTAAACACATGAACAAATGTGGTGTTACCTTAAAATTCCTAAAGTGTTTAAGTGTGTGTAAACCTCTAAATGTAAAGAGAGTAATACCCTCTTGGCTTTTAGTGAAAGAAGACCTATCGGTCTTCGTTTTGATGTATGATTCTTTTGTGTGTTGTTGCAGTGGTGGCTTTTAGGAGGATTTGCTTGCAAAAACTGTGCCTTATAGGGGCTTAGGCTAACATTACAATGGATGATGTCATCAGCTATAAATGGGAAAACATTTACTTCACCCAAAACATCATAAAAGTTCCACTTTGATATTATAAATACGGTAATAACATGACTTGGGTTTTTCTTTGTTTTGGACTTTTCTTGACTAATCAGTTTCGACTCCCCTCAGCCAACAGCCATCTATGACCACCCCAGCATGACTTCCGGCTGCTTGCTCTGCATGTTGTAGCGTTTCCTCGGCCCTCATTGTCTGTTCAGGTCCAGGGAAGCCAGCTCATCCGCTGTTACCATACAACATAGAAAGGATTCCTGGATCAGTGTGTGCTTCTGTGATTTCTGTGTCTCTGCTCTGTCTTCTCTAACCCCTAGTGGGTCGAGGCAGATAACCGTTCACACTGAGCCTGGTTCTGCTGGAGGTTCTCCTCCCTGTTAAAGGGGAGTTTTCCTCTCCACTGTCGCTTCATGCATGCTCAGTATGAGGGATTGCTGCAAAGCCATCAACAATGTAGACGACTGCCCATTGTGGCTCTACGCTCTTTCAGAAGGAGTGAATGCTGCTTGTCAACATTTGATGCAACCTGCTGGATTTCCTTAGAGAGGAAACTTTTGACCAATCTGTATGATTTGACTGAATTTGACTTTGTAAAGTGAAATTTACAATTTCACTTTACAATTTACTTTGTAAAGTTATGAATTGGCACTATATAAATAAAATAGAGTTGAACTGGTCAGCCCCTGCCATCATCTCTGGTTCTGGTCTGCCACTGCCTGCAAGTTTCTGGTCAGTCTGATCCTGCCTGCTGCTCCTGTCCTGGCTTGGTTCACGTCGCCATCTGTACTTTCTAGTCTCCAGCCTAATCCTGCTGGTCTCATCAGCTACCAGTATTCATGCTTTCGTCAATAAACCTTTTTTAAAAGAGCCATAACTCTGTGTCCGGTTGGAATATCAGGTTCACCTCACTATGCTTATTACAGTTAAAAGGTGTTATAAAACTAAATTGTTTAGTAATCAGCCAACGGCAAATTACTAGCTTTTTGTGGAAAGCAGATGAAGCTGTTTAACCTTTAAATAAAGCAAGGTCCTTGATTTGAAAGCTTTTCTAAGAAGAAAAAAAAAAACGGTAAAAATATTGCATGTTTAAAAAAAGTGAAACGTTGTAAATAGTAATGTCATGTTTGGAGGTTGAGGTTGGTGGTTGGACCCAAACGCAGAGAGACCAAGGCAGGGAGCGGTTATAAGTGAATTTAAAAACTTACAAAAATACTGGAGAACTCAGCAGCAAAAACCAAAACATAAACCTGGGGTGGAACACAAGGAAGCGATGAGCCACGGTGGCAGGCACGGTTTATCTTTGTTTGTCTCTGCCTGCTGCTGGAAGTAACCTGTCTCACCTCTGAACTTCTAGTGGAGCTACTGGTTCTGCTATTACTCTGGTCTGCAAGTCTGCACTCTGCCGTGCTGGTGGTCCTGCTTGTCAGTTCCTGTCTTCGCTCAGCTCCAGCCATAACTCTCTCCGGGCCGTCAGCTCCTGCCTTCACCTACACCTCTGTTCCAGTCCCGGCCTGTCTCTCTGGTTTCATCATCCACCTTCCTTTCAATAAACTCTCAATTTTAGTCCCGTGTGCGTGGTGTAATCTCTGGGTTCATCCATAAACAAATCATGATGAAAACAAGATGCTGTGCAGCCTGAATTCACAAAGGAGAGTTATCGTAAGGGTGTAGGTCGTTCTCAGCAGCTGTTACCGTCACTGTTTCCAATAAACCGGTAATCTGATTTTATCCCTGCTACTCAGGTTTCCATATTGTATTTATGCCGTTTTGGTCTAAATATACAAAAGTCAGTCTTTGTACAGTTTTTACATGATCTTATCACACATTTGCTTTTCCATCTGCTTTTCCATTTTCTTGCTTTGCATGTTTGAGATTATTATACTGTCTATTTTATTTATTTTATTATTATTCCCAATCTTTAGGCGTAACTGTTTGCTTTGTATTAAACTGAATTCCCCCATTGAGGGACAAATAAAGGCTCATTCTGTGTTATTCTATACCGCAAAACAATGTTTGCTACTCCCCTTTGTATCCTCCCTGTTTTTAAATGTCAGCTCTCATCTCATTGTTGGAATACGGAAGCTGAAAATCATTTTCTACAGTGAACAGGCCAATTATTATGTTAACAAAGGTAACAATAGTTGGAATGTTTTTTTACGTAGAGGAAGAAAGCATACTTTCGGTTTTGTGGTCTGGTACCATTTCAAAGTACAGGGAAGTGATATAATGGCACATTGCTTTTTGGCTCAGATTATAAAGGATCAGATGGGTGAGTTGCTCCCAGAAGGGAAGATTAGTATGAAAAATCTTTTCAGTAGTCTTGGTGCTGGGCAGCTGGATTATATAACCAATCACTCTCATGCAAAACCTTATCGTGGCTGCTGTAAATTTAGTGAAGTGCTGGTAATGCTGTCTATTGGGACTGAAGCTTTTACATAATCAAGATTAACACAAGCATCAAAAGCCCTCCGTGAAGCTGCTCATATAGCAAACTACAAACATTTAATTACCTACTAAATCTCCTAATTTTTTTCATATAATCCTGACATTTTATCAAAATATTTAAAATTATAAATTTTTTCTTTTTTGTTGCACTTCGTGGCCTTTATTTATTAGTAGTTTGACAGGAAGAAGGGCAGAAAGTGTCACAGCCCTAAGATGTTTGAGTTTAGGGGTTCTTTTTATCTCTGTTTTTTTATTGTAATTCAGTTGCGGCCATTTTATTTCATATATATGTGGATTAGGTTCTTAGTTTCACCTTGTGTTTGTTTTACATTTTTCATTATTTAAATTTTTTACTGCTAAGTTCCTGTTTATTACACTCCTCATCTCAGCTCCTCTGTCTTCATTAGTGTCAGATCTTAGTCATCACCACCTGATTGATCACACCTGTTTCTTCTGCCTTACACACGTCCCTTTGTATTTAAGCTCCCTGGTTTTCTCTACTCATTGGTGCTTTCTTCCATTTCTCTAACTCAGTGGGGTCCAAAGTCAGCCTTCAAGGGCCACTGTCCTTAACCGATGAGTGCTTAATGAGTAGGCCACTGCAGATTGTGATGACTGACTAAGAATGTAAAGCATTCATTTAAATCAGATTTGTTGGAGCAAGGACAGATCTAAAACACGCAGGAGACCAACTCTCAAGAACTAGAGTTAGACATACCTGCTCCCCCTAATGTTATGTTATTCTGTTCTGGATTCTGTTCACCTGATATTTTCTTTCTGATGGAGGGTTCATAGAACACCTTGCCTTTTTAATGCATAACATACACCATTAAAATTAATTAAAATGACCATCAATACCAAAAGAGTAAAATAATTACCAAATGCTATTTTCATGCACAGTGGAAAAATATTATATCATATTATATTTTATTATATTAACTATTTAGAATAGGCGATTAACATACTGACATATGATGATGATACGATGGGTAATCCATAATGAATTATGAATAATTTGTATTAAAATAAATAAATAAAATAAATTTAAAAAATTATTTTACATATACATGTCAGTGTATTATATTGTACATGTGTCTTAATGTATTGCAATATATGTGAGTATATTGTATTGTATGCATTATAACATATAATTATTGCATATATTACATATTATATGTATACATATATTATGCAGTAATGTATCTGGCATTATAAATCTGAGCTATATAATGTGGAAACTAAATAAATGTGTCTTCTTCCCACTTCTTTTCAAGCCAGTTGTACGTATAAATATAGTACAACATACAGCAAACCTGCCAAGACCTATATGATGATGGCCTCCAAAACAACTTTCTGAGAAGGCTTTTTAGCCATTTGAAGCAGCTTAATCTACTTTAATAAAATATCCTGTTGACCTTTCCAAGATGGTGAATTCACCCACAAAGCCCACACTTTTAACCACCCTAATATGTTTTTCCTGTGTCTGTAATAATTTTCTGTTCATGTACAGCACTTTGAATCGTCTTGTTACTGAAAAGTGATAAATAAATAAACTTGCCTTATAGGAAAAAGAATCTAATAAAAAGTGTTCCAATGTGCTTTATGAGTGGACACATGCATTTGTCTGATGTAACTTTTCACCTGTTTTAATTGTCTACATGACCCATGACCTATAAAAACTTATCCCTACTCACAAAGGGCTTATATAACACCAGAAATTAAAATAACTTGTTTGCTTTTGGCATTCAAAAGCTTTAACCTGAGACCAGTCAATCCAGATTTCATTCTTCTTGTATGACTAATCTGATTTTGCTAGATTAGAAGTACAAATATCTGTGTGTGTATTGTTAGTCATCGGCTATTATCTGGGTTTGTAATTTTATGATGTATCAAAATAATTTGCTGATGTAAAACATAGTCATCCAGGTGTTTGATAACCTGACCCTTGCCAGCTGAATTTTGTTCCGCTTAGCTCCGCCTAGCTTCACTCACATCCGTCTGGGACCTCTCCCATTGACAGTGATTTCTTCAACCAATTTTATTGTCCAGCCAATCAGGACGCAGGGCTGGAGTTTCATAGATGTGACGTAGTGGAGAAGCGACCGTGAGACTGTTTTGATTCAGACAACAATGGCGGCTCGCATCGAGGAAGCAAGCGTTAACATTGATGCTGCTATTTCTTTCGTGTTGTCCAATCTACCTAATATTGTTTCATTAAAAGAACATCAGAGAACGGCTCTGAAGGCTTTTGTTGGTGGAAACCATGTTTTCGCCCTTCTCCCGACCGGATTTGGCAAGTTTTGTTTTCCGGGGGGCGCCCATGGCGGAGCGGTTAGCGCATACCATATTAGGAGGCCTTTAGTCCTCGACGCGGTCGGCCCGGGATCGACTCCGACCCGTGGCGCTTTGCAGCCTGTCTTCCCCCCTCTTCCTGTCAGCTCACTGTCTATTAAACACGTGCCACTAGAGCCGCACACAAATAAAAAAATAAAAAAAAGTTTTGTTTTTTCCTGCGTCGCTCTCACAGCATCACGGGTTAGCTTCGGTGTGAGTGGTTGAAATAGCACGTTGATAAAGATGACAGACAAGTGGCTTATCCAATCATATGCAAGGATTTTTGATAAGGCCCAGCCTTCAATAAAGGCAATTCCTATGGAGAGGTCCCAGATGGATGAGTGGAGCTAGGCGGAGCGAAATTCATCTGGCTAGGGTCAGGTTAGATGTTTGACTCTCCGGTTTCTAAAGTCAGTGACTGGTTGCTCAACAGCTTTGACCTCACAAGCTCAACCTGGAAGAAACAGAAAGACCGCTAAACACTATTTCACTGATGACTTATCAGAAAGATGTTTCTCATCCTAAACCAGTAAATGAGCTTAATTTGTCACCTTTGGAAGAAATGTGGGTTAGACAGAGGGGTTGAACTGCACAGCCACACTGCATCCTTCCATAATATCAAATAATAAATACATAAATATTTTAAAGGAGCATTATGCAAATTTAAAGGTTAATTATTAATATTATTATTTCTTTCCCATACATGCCCTTACAATCACCTAGCATGTAAAATTAGTTTTTCTCTATTTACAGCAGCTAGCTTTTTAGGCTCCATTAGTCAGTTTTTGAGAGAGGAATTCAGGTTGTATTCTCTGGGCGTGCTCGTTACCCTGGCTACTTTGTTGAGTCTCCGCTGCCATTTTATTTCACTAGATACCATTTAATGTGGTAAAATAAAAACACATTTGCACTGTTTTGGGTTAGTTCATCTAAGCCATTCCACAAAATCTCTCCACAAACCGATGTGCACATGCTTTTAAGAGTGCTGCAAGTACTTGTTTTCTTTAAACTACAGTTTTCTAAACAAACAAACAAATCATAAATAGATTTTGAGTTTTCTTTGGAAGAATATTGTTTCTAGCTGGAAATATCACCTGTGCACTTTTAAACTTTACCAAATCCATACATTTCACAAGTTGTGATTTGAAAAAAAGCAAGTCTGTGTGTTAATGATATCGACATTATGCACCATCCTTATTGCCTTTTGCAGATCTTTGTAGATAACCTTCGTATGTGTTACCCCAGACTTCAACATAATAATCTAAATATGGTTGTAACATGATAAAGTAAAGATTACACAAAGTTTTGTTGTTCAAAATATTCCCAGTATCCATGTTTTTTAGCCATCTTATTGCATAAGTGTTTGATATGGCGTTTTCAGCAGAGCTTGTGGTCCAAAACTACTCCAAGAAATATATTTTTAAAGACTCTTCCAATTAATACATTATCAATTTCCAGTTTAACAGTTGTACTCATTTCTGGATTTCTAAACAACATAAATTTGGTTTTAGATGAATTTAAATAAACGCTGGAGATAGGCACCATCAACCCCCGCGACCCCATGAGGGATTAAGCGGGTCAGAAAATGGATGGATGGATGGATGAATTTAAATATTATTTATTTCTGTCAAACAAACCACCAACCTCCAAAAGCTGCTTTAACTTATCAAAACAAAAAATTGGTTATACTGTATTATCTGTAAATACAACAAAATTCAATACACTTGTCAGACTCTTCGGACCCTCCTCTTACCTAAGACAAAACAGATCAACCAGCTGCTGTAAAAAACAGATTAAATTTCTAAGGAATTGTGTAGAATCATAAGCCAAGGCTAAAAAAGTAATAATTAAACATGTCTCAGCTGGATTCTTTTTGAATAGATTACATATGTCTTGCTTACATATTTGCGGATTATCACAGGGTACTCTGGCTCCCTCCTACTTTACAAAAATATGTTAGGCCGATTACTGACAATTGCCTCATTGTGTCCTTTGATGGACTTATGACATATCTGGAATTGTCATCTACCTCTTAGCCATTGACCACTGGAGACAGTCACCAAAGTAACTAGAATTAGTAGAAAATGGATGAACAGATGCATTTACACCTAGAGAAAAAGATCAGAAAATTAAATGAAACAAAAGCTTGATGATCCCTAAATAAATGTGGGAAAATGTGGCATGATCTTATTGAACAGTTCAAATCCTTTAGAAAAGGGAAGATGGTAAAAAAAGATCCATGACATCAAATATCTTGTTTAGAGTTGATCTGTATTTTCAAATAAAGCAGAAACAATAAAGCAGCAAAGATGAAAAAAAAAAACATTAAAACATTAATTTGCATCAAAAAGTAACCAAGATGTTGAATTTGCTTATGCATAACTAAGATTATAGGAAACAACTGTCAAATAAACAAAAAAGAAATAAACAATAACAGGTTTGATAAATATCTTAATTTATATTACATTTAAATATTTGCTGAAAATAATATTACTGTTTGTCAAGGACAAAGATATACATTTGCATTGATTGAAAGCTTTCTTCTGGTATACAATCCCTTCATGTTAAATAAAGTTAATCAAGTCATAAATCATGTGAACATTTTATTTAATTTAGTTTATCAGTTAGAGAATAAAAATAAGCAGTCCAACAAGCAGATGGAGTAGACCTAATTTGAACTGAGATGCACTACTGGTTGTGGTTCTTGTAGTAGCTGTAGGTTTTGTGATTGGCTTTATGATTGTAGTAGTTGGTGTAGATTTTGTTGTAGTTTTCGTGGTTGGCTTTATGGTTGTAGTAGTCGGTGTTGATTTTGTTGTCGTTTTCGTGGTTGGCATTATGGATGTAGTAGTCGGTGTAGATTTTGTTGTAGTTTTTGTGGTTGGCTTTATGGTTGTCGTAGTTGGTGTAGATTTTGTTGTTGAGGCAGTAGTTGCGGATGTCAGAGTTGTGGTAGTTGGTTGAGCAGTTGCTGTTGATGAGGTTTTAATTGTAGTGGTTGGTCCTGTAGTTGTTGTCGGAGCAAAAGTTGTGGTGGAGGGAGCAGCAGTTATAATTGTCAAAGTTGTGGTTGGATGAGCAGTTGTGGTTGTTGCAGTGACAGATGTGGTGGTGTGTGCTGCTGTTGTAGTTGTCAGAGCCAAAGTTGTGGTGGTTGGTGCTGAGGTTGTGGTTGTTAGAGCCAAAGTTGTGGTGGAGGGAGCAGCAGTTGTGGTTGTTGAAGCCACAGATGTGGTGGTTGGTGTTGCAGTTGTGGTTGTTGGAGCCGAAGTTGTGGTGGCGGGAGCAGCAGTTGTGGTTGTTGAAGCCACAGATGTGGTGGTTGGTGTTGCAGTTGTGGTTGTTGGAGCAATAGTTGTAGTGGTTGATGCTGCAGTTGTGGTTATTGGAGATGAAGTTGTGGTGGAGGGAGCAGCAGTTGTTGTTGTTGGAGCGACCGTTGTAGTGGTTGATGCTGCGGTTGTGGTAGTTAGAGCCAAAGTTGTGGTGGTTGGTGCTGTTGTTGTGGTTTTTGGAGCCACAGTCGTAGTGGTTGGTGCTGTGGTCGTGATTATTGGAGATGAAGTTGTGGTGGAGGGAGCAGCAGTTGTTGTTGTTGGAGCGACCGTTGTAGTGGTTGGTGCTGCAGTTGTGGTTATTGGAGATGAAGTTGTGGTGAAGGGAGCAGAAGTTGTGGTTGTTGGAGCCTGAGTTGTGGTGGAGGGAGCAGCAGTTGTGGTTGTTTGAGCCGAAGGTGTGGTGGAGGGAGCAGCAGTTGTGGTTGTTGGAGCCACAGTTGTAGTGGTTGGTGCTGCAGTTGTGGTTATTGGAGATAAAGTTGTGGTGAAGGGAGCAGAAGTTGTGGTTGTTGGAGCCTGAGTTGTGGTGGAGGGAGCAGCAGTTGTGGTTGTTTGAGCCGAAGGTGTGGTGGAGGGAGCAGCAGTTGTGGTTGTTTGAGCCGAAGGTGTGGTGGAGGGAGTAGCAGTGGTGGTTGTTGGAGCCAAAGTTGTAGTGGTTGGTGCTGCAGTTGTGGTTGTTGGAGCCTTAGTTGTGGTGGAGGGAGTAGCAGTGGTGGTTGTTGGAGCCACAGTTGTAGTGGTTGGTGCTGCAGTTGTGGTTATTGGAGATAAAGTTGTGGTGAAGGGAGCAGAAGTTGTGGTTGTTTGAGCCGAAGGTGTGGTGGAGGGAGCAGCAGTTGTGGTTGTTTGAGCCGAAGGTGTGGTGGAGGGAGTAGCAGTGGTGGTTGTTGGAGCCAAAGTTGTAGTGGTTGGTGCTGCAGTTGTGGTTGTTGGAGCCTTAGTTGTGGTGGAGGGAGCAGCAGTTGTGGTTGTTGGAGCCTGAGTTGTGGTGGAGGGAGCAGCAGTTGTGGTTGTTTGAGCCGAAGGTGTGGTGGAGGGAGCAGCAGTTGTTGTTGTTGGAGCGACCGTTGTAGTGGTTGGTGCTGCAGTTGTGGTTATTGGAGATAAAGTTGTGGTGGAGGGAGCAGAAGTTGTGGTTGTTGGAGCCTGAGTTGTGGTGGAGGGAGCAGCAGTTGTGGTTGTTTGAGCCGAAGGTGTGGTGGAGGGAGTAGCAGTGGTGGTTGTTGGAGCCACAGATGTGGTGGTTGGTGTTGCAGTTGTGGTTGTTGGAGCCATAGTTGTAGTGGTTGATGCTGCAGTTGTGGTTATTGGAGATGAAGTTGTGGTGGAGGGAGCAGCAGTTGTTGTTGTTGGAGCGACCGTTGTAGTGGTTGATGCTGCGGTTGTGGTAGTTAGGGCCAAAGTTGTGGTGGTTGGTGCTGTTGTTGTGGTTTTTGGAGCCACAGTCGTAGTGGTTGGTGCTGTGGTTGTGATTATTGGAGATGAAGTTGTGGTGGAGGGAGCAGCAGTTGTTGTTGTTGGAGCGACCGTTGTAGTGGTTGGTGCTGCAGTTGTGGTTATTGGAGATGAAGCTGTGGTGAAGGGAGCAGAAGTTGTGGTTGTTGGAGCCTGAGTTGTGGTGGAGGGAGCAGCAGTTGTGGTTGTTTGAGCCGAAGGTGTGGTGGAGGGAGCAGCAGTTGTGGTTGTTGGAGCCACAGTTGTAGTGGTTGGTGCTGCAGTTGTGGTTATTGGAGATAAAGTTGTGGTGAAGGGAGCAGAAGTTGTGGTTGTTGGAGCCTGAGTTGTGGTGGAGGGAGCAGCAGTTGTGGTTGTTTGAGCCGAAGGTGTGGTGGAGGGAGCAGCAGTTGTGGTTGTTTGAGCCGAAGGTGTGGTGGAGGGAGTAGCAGTGGTGGTTGTTGGAGCCAAAGTTGTAGTGGTTGGTGCTGCAGTTGTGGTTGTTGGAGCCTTAGTTGTGGTGGAGGGAGTAGCAGTTGTGGTTGTTGGAGCCTGAGTTGTGGTGGAGGGAGCAGCAGTTGTGGTTGTTTGAGCCACAGTTGTAGTGGTTGGTGCTGCAGTTGTGGTTATTGGAGATAAAGTTGTGGTGAAGGGAGCAGAAGTTGTGGTTGTTTGAGCCGAAGGTGTGGTGGAGGGAGCAGCAGTTGTGGTTGTTTGAGCCGAAGGTGTGGTGGAGGGAGTAGCAGTGGTGGTTGTTGGAGCCAAAGTTGTAGTGGTTGGTGCTGCAGTTGTGGTTGTTGGAGCCTTAGTTGTGGTGGAGGGAGCAGCAGTTGTGGTTGTTGGAGCCTGAGTTGTGGTGGAGGGAGCAGCAGTTGTGGTTGTTTGAGCCGAAGGTGTGGTGGAGGGAGCAGCAGTTGTTGTTGTTGGAGCGACCGTTGTAGTGGTTGGTGCTGCAGTTGTGGTTATTGGAGATAAAGTTGTGGTGGAGGGAGCAGAAGTTGTGGTTGTTGGAGCCTGAGTTGTGGTGGAGGGAGCAGCAGTTGTGGTTGTTTGAGCCGAAGGTGTGGTGGAGGGAGTAGCAGTGGTGGTTGTTGGAGCCAAAGTTGTAGTGGTTGGTGCTGCAGTTGTGGTTGTTGGAGCCTTAGTTGTGGTGGAGGGAGCAGCAGTTGTGGTTGTTGGAGCCTGAGTTGTGGTGGAGGGAGCAGCAGTTGTTGTTGTTGGAGCGACCGTTGTAGTGGTTGGTGCTGCAGTTGTGGTTATTGGAGATGAAGTTGTGGTGGAGGGAGCAGAAGTTGTGGTTGTTGGAGCCGAAGTTGTGGTGGAGGGAGCAGCAGTTGTGGTTGTTTGAGCCGAAGGTGTGGTGGAGGGAGTAGCAGTGGTGGTTGTTGGAGCCACAGTTGTAGTGGTTGGTGCTGCAGTTGTGGTTATTGGAGATGAAGTTGTGGTGGAGGGAGCAGCAGTTGTTGTTGTTGGAGCGACCGTTGTAGTGGTTGGTGCTGCAGTTGTGGTTATTGGAGATGAAGTTGTGGTGGAGGGAGCAGAAGTTGTGGTTGTTGGAGCCTGAGTTGTGGTGGAGGGAGCAGCAGTTGTGGTTGTTTGAGCCGAAGGTGTGGTGGAGGGAGTAGCAGTGGTGGTTGTTGGAGCCAAAGTTGTAGTGGTTGGTGCTGCAATTGTGGTTGTTGGAGCATTAGTTGTGGTGGAGGGAGCAGCAGTTGTGGTTGTTGGAGCCTGAGTAGTGGTGGAGGGAGCAGAAGCTGTGGTTGTTGGAGCCACAGTTGTGGTTGTTGGAGCAGAAGTTGTGGTAGAGGGAGAAGCAGTTGTGGTTGTTGGAGCAGAAGTTGTGGTTGTTGGAGCAGAAGTTGTGGTTGAGGGAGCAGCAGTTGTGGTTGTTGGAGCCTGAGTTGTAGTGGTTGATGCTGCGGTTGTGGTAGTTGGAGCCACAGTTGTGGTTGTTGGAGCAGAAGTTGTGGTAGAGGGAGAAGCAGTTGTTGTTGTTGGAGCAGAAGTTGTGGTTGTTGGAGCCGAAGTTGTTGTGGAGGGAGCAGCAGTTGTGGTTGTTGGAGCCACAGTTGTAATGGTTGGTGCTGCAGTTGTGGTTGTTGGAGCCAAAGTTGTAGTGGTTGGTGCTGCAGTTGTGGTTGTTGGAGCCGAAGTTGTGGTGGAGGGAGCAACAGCTGTGGTTGTTGGAGCCTGAGTTGTAGTTGTTGGTGCTGCAGTTGTGGTTGTTGGAGCCTTAGTTGTGGTGGAGGGAGCAGCAGTTGTGGTTGTTGGAGCTGAAGTTGTGGTGGAGGGAGTTGCAGTTGTGGTTGTTGGAGCCACAGTTCTAGAGGTTGGTGCTGCAGTTGTGGTTGTTGGAGCCACAGTTGTGGTGGTTGGTGCTGTTGTTGTGGTTGTTGGAGCCACAGTTGTAGTGGTTGGTGCTGCAGTTGTGGTTGTTGGAGCTGAAGTTGTGGTAGAGGGAGCAGCAGTTGTGGTTGTTGGAGCCTGAGTTGTGGAGGAGGGAGCAGCAGTTGTGGTTGTTGGAGCCACAGTTGTAGTGGTTGGTGCTGCAGTTGTGGTTGTTGGAGCCAAAGTTGTAGTGGTTGGTGCTGCAGTTGTGGTTGTTGGAGCCTGGGTTGTGGTGGAGGGAGCAGCAGTTGTGGTTGTTGGAGCAATAGTTGTAGTGGTTAATGCTGCGGTTGTGGTAGTTGGAACCACAGTTGTAGTGGTTAATGCTGCGGTTGTGGTAGTTGGAACAACAGTTGTGGTTGTTGGTGCTGATGTTGTGGTTGTTGGAGCAGAAGTTGTGGTGGAGGGAGCAGCAGTTGTGGTTGTTGGAGCCACAGATGTGGTGGTTGGTGCTGTTGTTGTGGTTGTTGGAGCCACAGTTGTAGTGGTTGGTGCTGCAGTTGTGGTTGTTGGAGCTGAAGTTGTGGTGGAGGGAGCAGCAGTTGTGGTTGTTGGAGCCTGAGTTGTGGAGGAGGGAGCAGCAGTTGTGGTTGTTGGAGCCACAGTTGTAGTGGTTGGTGCTGCAGTTGTGGTTGTTGGAGCCAAAGTTGTAGTGGTTGGTGCTGCAGTTGTGGTTGTTGGAGCCAAAGTTGTAGTTGTTGGTGCTGCAGTTGTGGTTGTTGGAGCCTGGGTTGTGGTGGAGGGAGCAGCAGTTGTGGTTGTTGGAGCAATAGTTGTAGTGGTTAATGCTGCGGTTGTGGTAGTTGGAACCACAGTTGTGGTGGTTAATGCTGCGGTTGTGGTAGTTGGAACAACAGTTGTGATTGTTGGTGCTGATGTTGTGGTTGTTGGAGCAGAAGTTGTGGTGGAGGGAGCAACAGTTGTGGTGGAGGGAGCAACAGTTGTGGTTGTTGGAGCCATAGTTGTAGTGGTTAATGCTGCGGTTGTGGTAGTTGGAACAACAGTTGTGGTTGCTGGTGCTGATGTTGTGGTTGTTGGTGCTGATGTTGTGGTTGTTGGAGCCAAAGTTGTAGTGGTTGGTGCTGCAGTTGTGGTTGTTGGAGCCTGAGTTGTGGTGGAGGGAGCAGCAGTTGTGGTTGTTGGAGCCCCAGTTGTAGTGGTTGGTGCTGCAGTTGTGGTTTTTGGTGCCAAAGTTGTAGTGGTTGGTGCTGCAGTTGTGGTTGTTGGAGCCGAAGTTGTGGTGGAGGGAGCAACAGCTGTGGTAGTTGGAGCCTGAGTTGTAGTTGTTGGTGCTGCAGTTGTGGTTGTTGGAGCCTGGGTTGTGGTGGAGGGAGCAGCAGTTGTGGTTGTTGGAGCAATAGTTGTAGTGGTTAATTCTGCGGTTGTGGTAGTTGGAACCACAGTTGTAGTGGTTAATGCTGCGGTTGTGGTAGTTTGAACAACAGTTGTGGTGGTTGGTGCTGAGGTTGTAGTAGTTGGAGCAGAAGTTGTGGTGGAAGGAGCAGCGGTTGTGGTTTTTGGAGCAGAAGTTGTGGTGGAGGGAGCAGCAGTTGTGGTTGTTGGAGCTGTAGTTGTAGTGGTTGGTGCTGCAGTTGTGGTTGTTGGAGCCAAAGTTGTAGTGGTGTGTGCTGCAGTTGTGGTTTTTGGAACCTGAGTTGTGGTGGAGGGAGCAGCAGTTGGGGTAGTTGGAACCACAGTTGTGGTGGTTGGTGCTGAGGTTGTGGTAGTTGCAGCAGAAGTTGTGGTGGAAGGAGCAGCGGTTGTGGTTTTTGGAGCCTGAGTTGTTGTGGAGGGAGCAGCAGTTGTGGTTGTTGGAGCTGTAGTTGTGGTTGATGGAGCAGAAGTTGTGGTGGAGGGAGCAGCAGTTGTGGTTGTTGGAGCCAAAGCTGTAGTGGTTGGTGCTGCAGTTGTGGTTGTTTGAGCCGAAGTTGTGGTGGAGGGAGCAACAGTTGTGGTTGTTGGAGCCACAGATGTGGTGGTTTGTGCTGCACTTGTGGGGTTTGGAGCCGAAGTTGTGGTGGAGGGAGTTGCAGTTGTGGTTGTTGGAGGCACAGTTGTAGTGGTTGGTGCTGCAGTTGTGGTTGTTTGAGCCGAAGTTGTGGTGGAAGGAGCAGCAGTGGTGGTTGTTGGAGCAACAGTTGTAGTGGTTGGTGCTGAAGTTGTGGTTGTTGGAGCCAAAGTTGTAGTGGTGTGTGCTGCAGTTGTCATTGTTGGAGCCACAGTTGTAGTGGTTGGTGCTGCAGTTGTGGTTGTTGGAGCCAAAGTTGTTGTGGAGGGAGCAACAGCTGTGGTTGTTGGAGCCAAAGTTGTAGTGGTTTGTGCTGCAGTTGTGATTGTTGTATACACAGTTGTAGTGGTTGGTGCTGCAGTTGTGGTTGTTGGAGCCGAAGTTGTTGTGGAGGGAGCAGCAGTTGTGGTTGTTGGAGCCACAGTTGTAATGGTTGGTGCTGCAGTTGTGGTTGTTGGAGCCAAAGTTGTAGTGGTTGGTGCTGCAGTTGTGGTTGTTGGAGCCGAAGTTGTGGTGGAGGGAGCAACAGCTGTGGTTGTTGGAGCCTGAGTTGTAGTTGTTGGTGCTGCAGTTGTGGTTGTTGGAGCCTTAGTTGTGGTGGAGGGAGCAGCAGTTGTGGTTGTTGGAGCCATAGTTGTAGTGGTTAATGCTGTGGTTGTGGTAGTTGGAACCACAGTTGTAGTGGTTAATGCTGCGGTTGTGGTAGTTGGAACAACAGTTGTGGTTGTTGGTGCTAATGTTGTGGTTGTTGGAGCAGACGTTGTGGTGGAGGGAGCAGCAGTTGTGGTTGTTGGTGCTGCAGTTGTGGTTGTTGGAGCGGAAGTTGTGGTGGAGGGAGCAACAGTTGTGGTTGTTGGAGCCATAGTTGTAGTGGTTAATGCTGCGGTTGTGGTAGTTGGAACAACAGTTGTGGTTGTTGGTGCTGATGTTGTGGTTGTTGGTGCTGATGTTGTGGTTGTTGGAGCCAAAGTTGTAGTGGTTGGTGCTGCAGTTGTGGTTGTTGGAGCCGAAGTTGTGGTGGAGGGAGCAACAGCTGTGGTTGTTGGAGCCTGAGTTGTAGTTGTTGGTGCTGCAGTTGTGGTTGTTGGAGCCTGAGTTGTGGTGGAGGGAGCAGCAGTTGTGGTTGTTGGAGCCATAGTTGTAGTGGTTAATGCTGCGGTTGTGGTAGTTGGAACCACAGTTGTAGTGGTTAATTCTGCGGTTGTGGTAGTTGGAACAACAGTTGTGGTTGTTGGTGCTAATGTTGTGATTGTTGGAGCAGACGTTGTGGTGGAGGGAGCAGCAGTTGTGGTTGTTGGAGCCACAGTTGTAGTGGTTGGTGCTGCAGTTGTGGTTGTTGGAGCGGAAGTTGTGGTGGAGGGAGCAACAGTTGTGGTTGTTGGAGCCATAGTTGTAGTGGTTAATGCTGCGGTTGTGGTAGTTGGAAGAACAGTTGTGGTTGTTGGTGCTGATGTTGTGGTTGTTGGAGCAACAGATGTTGTGGTTGGTGCTGAAGTTGTGGTTGTTGGAGCCAAAGTTGTAGTGGTGTGTGCTGCAGTTGTGATTGTTGGAGCCACAGTTGTAGTGGTTGGTGCTGCAGTTGTGGTTGTTGGAGCCGAAGTTGTTGTGGAGGGAGCAACAGCTGTGGTTGTTGGAGCCAAAGTTGTAGTGGTTTGTGCTGCAGTTGTGATTGTTGTATACACAGTTGTAGTGGTTGGTGCTGAAGTTGTGGTTGTTGGAGCCGAAGTTGTAGTGGTGTGTGCTGCAGTTGTGGTTGTTGGAGCCAAAGCTGTAGTGGTTGGTGCTGCAGTTGTGGTTGTTGGAGCCAGAGTTGTGGTGGTTGGTGCTGCAGTTGTGGTTGTTGGAGCCGAAGTTGTGGTGGAGGGAGCAACAGCTGTGGTTGTTGGAGCCTGAGTTGTAGTTGTTGGTGCTGCAGTTGTGGTTGTTGGAGCCTTAGTTGTGGTGGAGGGAGCAGCAGTTGTGGTTGTTGGAGCCATAGTTGTAGTGGTTAATGCTGCGGTTGTGGTAGTTGGAACCACAGTTGTAGTGGTTAATGCTGCGGTTGTGGTAGTTGGAACAACAGTTGTGGTTGTTGGTGCTAATGTTGTGGTTGTTGGAGCAGACGTTGTGGTGGAGGGAGCAGCAGTTGTGGTTGTTGGTGCTGCAGTTGTGGTTGTTGGAGCGGAAGTTGTGGTGGAGGGAGCAACAGTTGTGGTTGTTGGAGCCATAGTTGTAGTGGTTAATGCTGCGGTTGTGGTAGTTGGAACAACAGTTGTGGTTGTTGGTGCTGATGTTGTGGTTGTTGGAGCCAAAGTTGTAGTGGTTGGTGTTGCAGTTGTGGTTGTTGGAGCCGAAGTTGTGGTGGAGGGAGCAACAGCTGTGGTTGTTGGAGCCTGAGTTGTAGTTGTTGGTGCTGCAGTTGTGGTTGTTGGAGCCTGAGTTGTGGTGGAGGGAGCAGCAGTTGTGGTTGTTGGAGCCATAGTTGTAGTGGTTAATGCTGCGGTTGTGGTAGTTGGAACCACAGTTGTAGTGGTTAATGCTGCGGTTGTGGTAGTTGGAACAACAGTTGTGGTTGTTGGTGCTAATGTTGTGATTGTTGGAGCAGACGTTGTGGTGGAGGGAGCAGCAGTTGTGGTTGTTGGAGCCACAGTTGTAGTGGTTGGTGCTGCAGTTGTGGTTGTTGGAGCGGAAGTTGTGGTGGAGGGAGCAACAGTTGTGGTTGTTGGAGCCATAGTTGTAGTGGTTAATGCTGCGGTTGTGGTAGTTGGAGCAACAGTTGTTGTTGTTGGAGCAGAAGTTGTGGTTGTTGGAGCGGAAGTTGTGGTTGAGGGAGCAGCAGTTGTGGTTGTTGGAGCCTGAATTGTATTGGTTGATGCTGCACTTGTTGTTGTTGGAGCCATAGTTGTAGTGGTTGGTGCTGCAGTTGTGGTTGTTGGAGCCAAAGTTGTGGTGGAGGGAGCAGCCGTTGAAGTTGTTGGAGCTTGAGTTGTGGTGGAGGGAGCTGCAGTTGTGGTTGTTGGAGTTACAGTTGTAGTTGTTGGTGCTGCAGTTGTGGTTGTTTGAGTCGAAGTTGTGGTGGAGGGAATAGTAGTTGTGGTTGTTGGAGCAATTGTTGTAGTGGTTGGTTTTGCGGTTGTGGTTGTCGGAGACAAAGTTGTGGTGGAGGGAGCAACAGTTGTAGTTGTTGGAAACTGAGTTGTGGTGGAGGGAGCAGCAGTTGTGGTTGTTGGAGCCGAAGTTGTGGTGGAGGGAGCAACAGCTGTGGTTGTTGGAGCCTGAGTTGTAGTTGTTGGTGCTGCAGTTGTGGTTGTTGGAGCCTGAGTTGTGGTGGAGGGAGCAGCAGTTGTGGTTGTTGGAGCCATAGTTGTAGTGGTTAATGCTGCGGTTGTGGTAGTTGGAACCACAGTTGTAGTGGTTAATGCTGCGGTTGTGGTAGTTGGAACAACAGTTGTGGTTGTTGGTGCTAATGTTGTGATTGTTGGAGCAGACGTTGTGGTGGAGGGAGCAGCAGTTGTGGTTGTTGGAGCCACAGTTGTAGTGGTTGGTGCTGCAGTTGTGGTTGTTGGAGCGGAAGTTGTGGTGGAGGGAGCAACAGTTGTGGTTGTTGGAGCCATAGTTGTAGTGGTTAATGCTGCGGTTGTGGTAGTTGGAGCAACAGTTGTTGTTGTTGGAGCAGAAGTTGTGGTTGTTGGAGCGGAAGTTGTGGTTGAGGGAGCAGCAGTTGTGGTTGTTGGAGCCTGAATTGTATTGGTTGATGCTGCACTTGTTGTTGTTGGAGCCATAGTTGTAGTGGTTGGTGCTGCAGTTGTGGTTGTTGGAGCCAAAGTTGTGGTGGAGGGAGCAGCCGTTGAAGTTGTTGGAGCTTGAGTTGTGGTGGAGGGAGCTGCAGTTGTGGTTGTTGGAGTTACAGTTGTAGTTGTTGGTGCTGCAGTTGTGGTTGTTTGAGTCGAAGTTGTGGTGGAGGGAATAGTAGTTGTGGTTGTTGGAGCAATTGTTGTAGTGGTTGGTTTTGCGGTTGTGGTTGTCGGAGACAAAGTTGTGGTGGAGGGAGCAACAGTTGTAGTTGTTGGAAACTGAGTTGTGGTGGAGGGAGCAGCAGTTGTGGTTGTTTGAGCCGAAGTTGTGGTGGAGGGAGTAGCAGTTGTGGTTGTTGGAGCCACCGTTGTAGTGGTTGATGCTGCGGTTGTGGTAGTTGGAGCCACAGTTGTGGTTGTTGGACCAGAAGTTGTGGTGGAGGGAGCAGCAGTTGTGGTTGTTGGAGTTGTGGTTGTTTGTTGTGCAGTTGTGGTTGTTGGAGCCAAAGTTGTCGTGGAGAGAGCAGCAGTTGTGGTTGGTGGGGCCACAGATGTGGTGGTTGTTGCTGCAGTTGTGGTTGTTGGAGCCAAAGTTGTGGTGGAGGGAACAGCAGTTGTGGTTGTTGGAGACTGAGTTGTGGTGGAGAGAGTAGCAGTTGTGGTTGTTGGAGACTGAGTTGTGGTGGAGAGAGCAGCAGTTGTGGTTGTTGGAGCCGAAGTTGTGGTGGAGGGAGCAGCAGTTGTGGTTGTTGGAGCCATAGTTGTAGTGGGTGATGCTGTGGTTGTGGTAGTTGGAGCCACAGTTGTGGTGGTTGGTGCTGAGGTTGTGGTAGTAGGTGCTGAGGTTGTGGTTGTTGGGGCCACAGTTGTGGTGGTTGGTGGTGCAGTTGTGGTTGTTGGAACCACAGTTGTGGTGGAGGGAGCAGCAGTTGTGGTTGTTGGAGCTACAGTTGTAGTGGAGGGAGCAGCAGTTGTGGTTGTTGAAGCCAAAGTTGAGGTGGTTGGTGCTGCAGTTGTGGTTGTTTGAGCCAAAGTTGTAGTGGAGGGAGCAGCAGTTGTGGTTGTTGGAGCCATAGTTGTGGTGGTTGGTGCTGAGGTGGTGGTAGTTGGTGCTGAGGTTGTGGTTGTTGGGGCCACAGTTGTAGTGGTTGATGCTGCAGTTGTGGTAGTTGGAGCCACAGTTGTCGTTGTTGGAGCAGAGGTTGTGGTGGAGGGAACAGCAGTTGTGGTTGTTGGAGACTGAGTTGTGGTGGAGAGAGTAGCAGTTGTGGTTGTTGGAGACTGAGTTGTGGTGGAGAGAGCAGCAGTTGTGGTTGTTGGAGACTGAGTTGTGGTGGAGAGAGCAGCAGTTGTGGTTGTTGGAGCCTGAGTTGTGGTGGAGAGAGCAGCAGTTGTGGTTGTTGGAGCAGAGGTTGTGGTGGAGGGAACAGCAGTTGTGGTTGTTGGAGACTGAGTTGTGGTGGAGAGAGTAGCAGTTGTGGTTGTTGGAGACTGAGTTGTGGTTGAGAGAGCAGCAGTTGTGGTTGTTGGAGACTGAGTTGTGGTGGAGAGAGCAGCAGTTGTGGTTGTTGGAGCCTGAGTTGTGGTGGAGGGAGTAGCAGTTGTGGTTGTTGGAGCCATAGTTGTAGTGGGTGATGCTGTGGTTGTGGTAGTTGGAGCCACAGTTGTGGTGATTGGTGCTGAGGTTGTGGTAGTAGGTGCTGAGGTTGTGGTTGTTGGGGCCACAGTTGTAATGGTTGGTGGTGCAGTTGTGGTTGTTGGAACCACAGTTGTGGTGGAGGGAGCAGCAGTTGTGGTTGTTGGAGCTACAGTTGTAGTGGAGGGAGCAGCAGTTGTGGTTGTTGGAGCCACAGTTGTAGTGGTTGGTGCAGCAGTTGTGGTTGTTGAAGCCAAAGTTGTAGTGGTTGGTGCTGCAGTTGTGGTTGTTTGAGCCGAAGTTGTAGTGGAGGGAGCAGCAGTTGTGGTAGTTGGAGCCACTGTCGTGGTGGTTGGTGCTGAGGTTGTGGTAGTTGGTGCTGAGGTTGTGGTTGTTAGGGCCACAGTTGTAGTGGTTGGTGTTGCGGTTGTTGTTGTTGGAGCGGAAATTGTGGTGGATGGAGCAGCAGTTGTGGTTGTTGGAGCGGAAATTGTGGTGGATGGAGCAGCAGATGTGGTTGTTGGAGCCAGAGTTGTGGTGGTTGGTGCTGCAGTTGTGGTTGTTGGTGCTGAAGTTGTGGTGGATGGAGCAGCAGTTGTGGTTGTTGGAGTTGTGGTTGTTTGTTGTGCAGTTGTGGTTGTTGGAGCCGAAGTTGTGATGGAGGGAGCAGCAGTTGTGGTTTTTGGAGTTGTGGTTGTTTGTTGTGCAGTTGTTGTTGTTGGAGCCGAAGTTGTCGTGGAGAGAGCAGCAGTTGTGGTTGATGGGGCCACAGATGTGGTGGTTGGTGCTGAAGTTGTGGTTGTTGGAGCCGAAGTTGTGGTGGAGGGAACAGCAGTTGTGGTTGTTGGAGACTGAGTTGTGGTGGAGAGAGTAGCAGTTGTGGTTGTTGGAGACTGAGTTGTGGTGGAGAGAGCAGCAGTTGTGGTTGTTGGAGCCTGAGTTGTAGTGGGTGATGCTGTGGTTGTGGTAGTTGGAGCCACAGTTGTGGTGGTTGGTGCTGAGGTTGTGGTAGTAGGTGCTGAGGTTGTGGTTGTTGGGGCCACAGTTGTGGTGGTTGGTGCTGCAGTTTTGGTTGTTGAAGCCAAAGTTGTAGTGGAGGGAGCAGCAGTTGTGGTTGTTGGAGCTAGAGTTGTAGTGGAGGGAGCAGCAGTTGTGGTTGTTGGAGCCACAGTTGTAGTAGTTGGTGCAGCAGTTGTGGTTGTTGAAGCCAAAGTTGTAGTGGTTGGTGCTGCAGTTGTGGTTGTTTGAGCCGAAGTTGTAGTGGAGGGAGCAGCAGTTGTGGTAGTTGGAGCCACTGTTGTGGTGGTTGGTGCTGAGGTTTTGGTAGTTGGTGCTGAGGTTGTGGTTGTTGGGGCCACAGTTGTAGTGGTTGGTGTTGCGGTTGTGGTTGTTGGTGCTGAAGTTGTGGTGGATGGGGCAGCAGTTGTGGTTGTTGGAGCCACAGATGTGGTGGTTTGTTGTGCAGTTGTGGTTGTTGGAGCCGAAGTTGTGATGGAGGGAGCAGCAGTTGTGGTTGTTGGAGTTTTGGTTGTTTGTTGTGCAGTTGTGGTTGTTGGAGCCAAAGTTGTCGTGGAGAGAGCAGTAGTTGTGGTAGTTGGAGCCACTGTTGTGGTGGTTGGTGCTGAGGTTTTGGTAGTTGGTGCTGAGGTTTTGGTAGTTGGTGCTGAGGTTGTGGTTGTTGGGGCCACAGTTGTAGTGGTTGGTGTTGCGGTTGTGGTTGTTGGTGCTGAAGTTGTGGTGGATGGGGCAGCAGTTGTGGTTGTTGGAGCCACAGATGTGGTGGTTTGTTGTGCAGTTGTGGTTGTTGGAGCCGAAGTTGTGATGGAGGGAGCAGCAGTTGTGGTTGTTGGAGTTGTGGTTGTTTGTTGTGCAGTTGTGGTTGTTGGAGCCGAAGTTGTCGTGGAGAGAGCAGTAGTTGTCGTTGGTGGGGCCTCAGATGTGGTGGTTGGTGCTGCAGTTGCGGTTGTTTGAGTCGAAGTTGTAGTGGAGGGAGCAGCAGTTGTGGTTGTTGGAGCCATAGTTGTAGTGGTTGATGCTGCGGTTGTGGTAGTTGGTGCTGAGGTTCTGGTTGTTGGGGCCACAGTTGTAGTGGCTGGTGTTGCAGTTGTTGTTGTTGGAGCCGAAGTTGTGGTGGAGGGAGCAGCAGTTGTGGTTGTTGGAGCCATAGTTGTAGTGGTTGGTTTTGCGGTTGTCGGAGACAAAGTTGTGGTGGAGGGAGCAGCAGTTGTGGTTGTTGGAGCCACAGTTGTGGTGGTTGGTGCTGCAGTTGTGGTTATTGGGCCATTACACAACTCGGTATCACAGCAATTTGGTCCACTGGATATGGTACCAACTTGCTCCATGAAGGGTAGGCTATGCAGGCTCTGAGCAACTTGACATGTTGTTGGAGTTATACAGCCATACACGGGTGATTCTGTTTGTCCATTCATCACTATTGATATTAAAAAAGTATTTCAATAAACCTTTTTCTCTGAAACACTCAAACATAAACATATTCAGTACAAATAAAACTAGGCTTAAGTAACGTATTTATTTGCACTGCTAAATTTTCATATTTGCTGCCGGAGAATTTTTCAATATTATATATGTTTTTTTTTTTAATATTATCTAAATATATTATACAAACGTTTGAGTACAGCGTTAATGTTAATTGTGTTGTTAAATGTGTATAAAGCTGGGAATTAAAAAAATAACAAATAAACTTGGAAACTTACCAGTTGCAGAGAAGCAATTGTTCTCAGCTCCTTCACAAGTTAGAATGTTGCACTGAGAGCTTTGGTCACAAAAATAACACTGGAAAGAGTTTGGGGCTGGACTACTGGGGTCTAAAACGAACAAAAGGATAACACAACAGAATTTAATACAACAATAAGTAAAAAAGGATAAATGATAAATGGTTAGGATGTTTTTTGAAAATGGGAAGTCTCACAGGGTAGAGTCTGTGAGTTGCAGCTATCTGTGTTGCAGCAGACTGCAGATGCGATTGCTTTTTCGATACCCAAGTTGACTGAAAAAGTCTGAGCGCCTGTTTGCTGACAAAGAGAGGATGATGCACAGGCTTTGTAGATTCTTTGGGCGGTTGATCCAGAGGAATAACCTGTGGATACAAAGAGCAGTTTGTTTGTGTGAGAAAATACAAAGAACCCAAAAGCGCATGATATTTATTTTCTAATTAAATAGTATGACACGAAGAAAGGAATACCTTGGATTGAAGCTGTTATACACATTGTCTCTGAATTACATGTATTGGCAAATGTAGTAGAACATGACTCATCTTGGCAAGTTTCACACAACAGGGCTCCAGCTGAAAATAAAAAAGTGTAAATGAAATAAGGACCAAATTTGTAACATATTTTTAAATATCTGTTATAAACCAAAAAGAAGAGAGAACTTTGAGCTTTATGACATCTGCGCCAATTTATTCTTTACAGAATGTAAAGATTTCAGCAATGTAAATCTGAAAGATGTGTTTTATATTTTAGTTTATTCCTGGTATCAAGGCATTGATTGTTTGTAACTGTGATCTTTGTCTCTTCTCTTTTTCCCTCTGCCTTCATTTTTTGTGGCCATTAAACATGAAATAGTCCCAGAATAAAATCTAATAAAGCTTTTTGCATATTTATATCAAGCAGAGCACAATGATTTTTGATAAAAGGGACAAAATGGGTTAACTTTTTCCCAAACAATAATGTGACTATTTCTGATGCTTATGTTTTCAGACATGACAAATAATGTTTGGGAAATGTAAACATGTTAAGGCACAGGATCCCATTGCAAAATATTTTTGAAAATTACATTTTTACTAGACCCGAACTAGAACTTGGTCAACATCATCAGGCAAAAATAAATTAATATCAAATTAATTTTGAATCAATCTATTACTAATATTTTTACTCTTTGTGGTTTCTTAGTTATTTTAATCATGTACATGTTTTTTAAATCTTAGTTTTTTATTATTCCTGTTCAGCTGAAACAAAATAACCAATTTTCCATTTAATCACCACAACAAACAGTTTTCCCAATTTTACAGACAAATGCTTCTTAAGAAATAAACAAAACAAATATTTAAAACAAAAAGCAACTAAAAGTCCATCTGAGAGAGTTGACGGGGCATGACGGGGTGTCAGTAAAAAGAAAATACAGTATTCAAAATGACAACTACATTAATCTAAATACTGAATTGTTGTAAAACATGCACAGAAAATGAAAATAATGATATGTAAATTGCAATCTATATGTAGAAAGCAATATAAATAAAAATATATAGGCAATAAGTCTAAAATACATTTTGAACTTATTGAAATATATTGAAGAGAATGTAAATCTTTTAAAATAATGATAAAACTGATGAAATCATACTCCTCAAATCTGATAGTCAGTGCAGTCATTAGATTTAATCTCCAGGCAATAGACATGTTATATGTTCTCCATCTATGAAATCCTGCGACAGATACGCATTATTGTCATGCTTTGTTTGACGAATCCGAACACAGCCACACACAGAGCTTAGTGAAAGAGCTTTTATTGAAGGTTGAGGGTTTTGGAGGATGTGACCAACAGTTCATCCCAGGCCAGAGCGGAAGGTGGTGATGGTAGGAGCAGGAGGACGGACAGCAGCCGGAGAGCTGCGGTGCTGGAGCCAGGCAGAAGCTGGAAAGCTAGATGGAGCTGGAGCAGGAGCTGGAGCAGGCAGGCTTGGATGAACACAGGCAGATGGAGACAGGGAGCACAGGCTGGTAGGAATGATGTACATGAGCAGACGATCCGGCGAGGAAGAGCAGACTGAGGGAGGTTTAAGTAAGAGTGTTGGCAGGTGGGCTGAGTCCGGGCTTGATTGGGGATAACAGGTGTAGCTGATCAGTGTAGCGTGGAATTGGGGCTATATTGGAGGAGGAAGGTGCCATAAAATGTCCATAGTGCAGCAGGCAAAGCTACACCACGACAGTTATATGCTCCTGGTGCTACTTGTGTGGACTGGTTATGATGGTCCTTTCAGCCTGAACCTTACAGTTTTTTCAGATAATCTTTTATAAAGGGATATAAATATGATTTTTATTGTATTTATTGATACTTAAATTATTTATTGATTCTTAAATTATTTATTTGAATGCTCATATTTTGAAGCTAGGACATTTTATATTCGATTTTTTTCATTGTTTTAAACGATTGAAATGTATTGAGTTCCGCTCCAGGACAAGCGCTTTTACACAAACCCCACATATTACATCATTTTAAATAAAAAAATATTCATCAAACACCATGAAAGCATACATCATTATGCGGACATTGCCCAGGTTAATTTATCAGTTATTTGAGGAAATTATATTTTGTGTATATTTTATTCAAATTCCATACTTTTTCCAGCAGACATGTTCTGTCCCTCATTTCAAGAATCACTGAGCACTATGGCGAAAGCAGTAGTGCACCACTTGTGAAAGCGAAATATGTTGGGCTCTCTTTGGCATTAAGACAGCAATTCTTATTGCTACAATGTCAGACAAGACACAAATAACTTGAAAATACAAAGCTACCGTGGAACTTTTTATTTGGACAACACAATTTTAAATAAAATATGGGTAGAGTTACCTGTGCTGTAGAGCGCGCTGATGAGATTCAGAAGAAGGATCCGTTTCATCATGATGCTCAGGTAGATCCTGGTTGTTGGCGGTTCTGCTCCTGTTACTGAAAGGCAGCCGCTGTGCTACTGTTTTAAGGCTGCACAGGTGACGTCCGTGACTGGGTGTGTTCTCCTGTTCCTTCATCATTTTGCTTCTGTTCCCTCAAAACAATTTAAACACACCTTAACAACCCTTTTAAGCATGTCATAATTTACGTGGTTTGAACAGTTCACACATACCATACGAATTATTAATATAAAGCAAAAAGTCCACACCCAAAATTGGCATTCTAAAACTGTTGTAAGGATTTATTTGTCTTTATATATATATATATATATATCAGGTGTGGCTCTTAGTTATTAGCTACGTTAAAGGTAAAAGGTTTCCGCTGTTTTTAGTTAGGTCTCTTTCTCTAAAGCAAGTCTAATGCATACCACATTTCGCAATAAATTTAGCAAAACAAATATTAAACATGTTATAAGTATATTTTATATACTTATCTTTTTGTGCAGGGTCACGTAGTGGCTAAAAATGTTATGTGATCCAAAAATATGAAATGTAAAACAGACATTTTAGAGGGGCAAGTAAAAGATATCAGTAAAAAACAAATAATAAGTCCTTGCTCCAAGGACCTGGTATTATGACACCAGAAACCAAGGCAACAGATGGCACAGGTCTCATAAATAGATTAATTTTTTTTAACAATTTTCTGAAACTTGGTATCTTTAAAAATGTCATTAGAGTTGTTGAAACCATATGAAACTGTTTGAAATTGTGAACATCCTAGTTTTAAATGTCCTTTAGCAAACAGTATGGTGGGTGTGGTTACCTTGCAGTGTATGTGGCAAACTGGCTTTAGAAAAACAGACAAAAAGAGAGATTCCTTTTGTTGCACAGTTGGCTTGCGCAGACTAATGACATAACATGCTGGTCCAGGTATTGGCCTGTATAATTTGTTGTACTCTCAAATATTAAGAGACACAGATGCCACTGTACAGAGAAAAAAGGGCATGGAAAGACAAACAAAACAATGACTAAATACATAAATAAATACACTTTTCTACAGTATCCACAAACATATTGTTTTGGCTGCTTTATGCTCATCATATATTTGTATTTATGTGAGTCAGTGGTTTTGATTACGTGTGCACAGCAGTGGAGAAAGACGGTATCTGTACTTGCATTGCAGCAGATGGACAAACTGAGAGTATGATTCAAATTTGTATCCTCCAAACTGTTTTTCCTTCTTCAGTCTTCAGTGGCTTTAACTTTAAAGACTTTTTTTACACCCGTTTGGTTCATGCTGGCCCCATGTCCGGGTGGGAAGGTCCACTGGTTGTCTGGTCTGGGGCTGGGATGGGGGGGTCAGGACCTGAGCATGGACCTGGAAGGTTGGGTTGTTGTGGTGCTCCCCCAAACCTTGATTTTAGGGATTCACTTCCAGGCGGTTCACTTCCACCCGGATGTTTTGGCTGTTGGTGTGTCTCCCAGGGACCGTCTCTCCTCTTACCTTGGTGGGGGAGGGCAGATTTCCTGGGTTGGCCTCTCTTGGGCACCTTTGCTGTGGGGGTCCCTTGGGGAATCTGGGGTTTTGGTTCCTCTGACGTCTGCCTCAGTGCTCTGGGGGGCGGGTCTCTGGCTCCTTACAACCGCTATTGAGCATTTTTCTAATGGATAAACCTTTCATACACAAGCGCACCCTCACAAACACCTACAGGTGCTTGGATTCAGGTACTTGCAGACTCACTTTCGTACAGAAAACCCGTATTGTTGACTTCTGTCACTTTGTGGATGTCGTATTGATTAATACCGTGTAGTCTTTAGTGATGGTGTCAAGGCTTTGGTTGATTGTATCTTTAATTATCTGCTGCTTGTGCTGTTCTTTTTACATCTCTCTTTGCAGGTGAAGAAGCAGACAGAGGATGTTGTATTGTTCTCATCCTTTTTTGTCCTCTTTCTTTCATATGTTCTCCTTTTTTCCCCCTCTTCTACCTTCTTGTTTTAGTGTCCATATAAAATGACATATTCCCTGCATAGATCATAATAAAGCTTCTTGCATATATAAATCAAGCGGAGCACTACAACGAAAGCAGTAAGGCTCCGCTTTGTGAAAGTAAAATCCGTTGGGCTCTTTTTGGCATTGAGACAACAATTCTTATTGCTACATTGCCAGACAGGACACTATAAAAAAAGAAAAAAGAAGTGAATCCAGATCTTTCACTGGTAAGGCAATGCTAGATTATTTAGAAAGCACTTTTCAGTAGCAAGACGATTCAAAGTGATGTACATAAAAAAACAAAACAATCAAAATTCTGGTTCTGCATACCCAGAACCAGAATTGGTTCTGGGTATGCAGAGTAGGCCTGAGCCAGAACACCTGGAGGGTTAATACACTGATAACAAGTCAGTGATTTAATTCAATTCAGGTTTATTTATACAGTGCCAATTCACAACACGTCATCTCAAGGCACTTCACAAAGGAAAAAAAACAAACTTGTTTGTGAGAAATAAAACACTTTTCTATGATTAAACTTATTCAATTCAATTTAATTTAATTTATAGCGCCAATTCATGATGCATGTCATCTCAAGGCACTTTACAAATTCAGCACTCCCTCATACTGAGCATGCATGAAGCAGCAGTGGGGAGGAAAACTCCGCTTTAAAGGGAGGAAAACCTCCAGCAGAACCAGAACCAGGCTGTGAATGGTCATCTGCGTCGACCCACTGGGGGTTAGAGAAGACAGAGCAGAGACACAACAAGCACAGAAGCTCACATTGATCCAGGAATCCTTTTTATGTTATATGGTAATAGCAGATGCCCCCTGGATGATGTCACAACTAACAGAATGCCATACCAGGTGTACCTACTATCAAGAGAAAAATGACAGAAAACAAAATGTTAAAAGTTGAAATAACAACAAATAATGCAAATTGGGGAACAGTAGGAGAACTCAGCAGAGTGAGAAAAATTGTCCCTGATGTCCTCCAGTAGCCTAAGCCTAAAGCAGCATAATTATAGAGGTAGCTGAGCAACATGAGCAACTTTAATTTGAAGCTTTGTCAAGAAGTAAACTTTTAAGCCTAGTCTTAAAAGTAGACAGGGTGTCTGCCTCATGAACCAAAAGTGGGAGTTGGTTTCATAGGAGATGAGCCTGATAGCTAAAGGATCTGCCTCCCATTCTACTTTTAGAGAGTTTAGGAGCCACCTAAACACCTTCAGTCTGAGAGCGAAGTGCTCTGTTAGGAACATACGGGGTAATCAGAGCTCTGATATATGATGGCACTTGATTATTAAGGGCTTTATACGTTAGAAGGAGAATTTTAAATTATATCCTTGATTTAACAGGAAGCCAATGAAGAGAAGCTGGACTCAGGTCCAAAGATTACACCTCATGTCTTGTCAGAATTTAAAACCAGCAAATTGTTTTGATGTCATCAAGACATGCCTGTATATCTATAAAAACTGTAATTACAGTTTTTATAGATTGCTTTGATGCAGCAGTCAACTCAAAACCCACAAACAGTTAACACAGAGGCCTAAACAGTGGCAACAATGATCAAAATGACACACTTTGTTTGCAAAAGGCTCCAACTCTGCCAAAACATTGAAAATATAGGCCAAAAGCCCTCAAATTTTGCCCTCAAACAACACAACCTGCACACAAATGTTTGAGGCCTTCCAATCATTCATTACACAAGGGGCAACAAAATACAAAATACCACACTCAATGCGAATCAGTGCAGCATTGCTGGTCATTGTAGTCAAAGACTGTACGCAGCTTACATGTCAGTGTCATTTGTAGTCAAATTTTCTTCTTGCAAAAAATGGACCCAGAATCAGATATGCTATGATCCAAATTTGATTGATTATTCATTCTTTTTTTTTCAGATTGTGGCTACAAATGAAATATTCCAACAGAAAACACTAGGGCTGTCTGTCTCTTCTAATCTCTTCTCTCTTGACAAATAGGCCACAGGACCTCAACTTCATCACACTCAACATTTTTCCTTGCGATGCACCTAGGGAAAAATCTTCTTACATGCCTGTAGAAGATAAGTCCAGATTGGGGAAACTAAAAATATAAAAAGCACAACATTGCTGTATCTAATCTCTGCGATCTTCAGGGTTAAGTCATATGTTTTCGTCAACATTACAACTGATATTATCCAAGGTGATGCACCTGGGATAAAACTGCTTGATATGTTGGATCTACACTTGACAATCCTGAACTGTGATGTCCCTGCAGCCAGCATCCATGGCCTCAAGGTGGGACATCTGGTCATGTGGCTGATGGTCACCTTCCACCTCCATGCTGAAACGAACTCCTCTATGGGGTTGAGGAAAGGAGAATAGGGTGGAAGGAAGATACTTACCAGTCTTAGGTGAACTTCAAACCATGTTGTTATTTCTTGTGAATGATGGAAAGCTATATTGTCCCAGGTAATTACAAAGGTCCTCATGTTTTCACCCTCCCGATCCTGCTCTGGAAACAGGCGCTGGTGGAGATCATTGAGAAAGGCAAGTATGCGCTCAGTATTATAGGGTCCCACCTGACATCTGTGAAGGAGTAATCCTGCATTTGCAATTGCTGCACACATGGTAATGTTTGCCCCTCTCTGTCCTGGCATGAATTCACGAGGGGCCTGGTTGGCCTCCAATTTCAAAACTCTCTGAAACAAAGTTTATGTAAATCATGTCATTACTGTAATCCATACTGTACTGTAACCTATTACTGTGTAGATTACCTACTTGCAAAGTGCAAAGCTTATAGAACTGGACATTGAATTGAATATACACTATACCTGGACATATTGTCGTCGTAGCTCCTTGAGTCTCACTGTTCCTCTCAAAGGGAACAGTGTAGAGCTGCTTCATCCGCACTCTGCAATGTAAACCCCAATAAATTCAGAATAATCAAAATCTTTGTGGAAACCGATTACCTCACAGTTTTTGAGTAAATAAGCTAGAACATTTAAGTTTGAATTACTTACAACATTTACATAATTAAGAATCAAACATTACTAATTCACTAAAAATAAACTCTGAGAGTGCACTGCACTTAAAACATTTATTTTAATTTGTATACATTTTTTAATTTCTTTGTAATAATTTGTTAGGATGATGATTGATTAACTTTTTTAAACTCAACGATTATACTGTTCCGTAACCAAAAAGATAGTTTTAGATATCTCATGAACTACTTTTTTTAAGTTCAGAATACTCAAACTTCTTCACACAACAAATGCAGAATATTTTAAATGTTTTTATTCAAATGCCTTTTCTCCAAAACTGTAGGTAAACCAACACCAGATACACACATCTGTATGTGTGTGTGTGTGCAAAATCTTTGCAAACATGTGTAACTGATACAGGGAACTTGTGCTCAGTGTAAAGGTATGGCCTTTGAAAACTTCCAAAACCATCTTCTAGTAAACTTACAGCTATGGCCTTTCTACTTCAAAAATGTAACTTAAGACAATATATAACTTTAAATTAATAAATAATAAATTCAATAAATAACCAAAAAAGTACATCTAAATACTTAGTCATTGCACAGAAATAGAAAAAAAATCAATTAAAAACAAGTCATTTTATAGATTTAAAATATATGTTTTTGGAAAAGAGGGGCAATAAATAAATAAAAATCATGCATATCTACTTCATGTATATTTCTATTTGGTGTGTTACTTACTCACACACACACACACACACACACACACACACACACACACACACACACACACACACACACACACACACACACACACACACACACACACACACACACACACACACACACATCCAGTGCTTTAAACCCATTTTGATATTCCCTGTAGCAGAAAAAAAATCCTTTTTGAAAACCTTCCTGTTGTCCACCTGGATCAAAGGACAAAAGAAAGACGGAGAATGGCAACAGATTGGATCATGTCAAGAACAATAGCAAGGACAAAAGGGAAAAGGATGGTGGGAAGAAGGAAGGGAGAAAGGAAGTAACGAAGGATGGGCAAAGAGAAGAGATTGGGTCCAGGATGGAAGAAGAAATGATGTAGGGAAAGGAGGGAAGAATGAAAAAAGAACGAAACAACAGTATGGGTCTAGGAAGGAAAAAGGAAGGGAAATGGTGGGATGGATGGTGGGAAGAAAAGGAGAAAGAAGAAGGAAGGGAGGGAGGACAATTACATAATGTCTACATTGAAAGAAGGTAATTTTTCAAAGAAAGCAGAGAAGGTTTCAGGGGTGCACCAACATCCAACCCCATGAGAAGCTTGGCATGAAATATGCATTTATTTACACATTTGTTTACACATTTTGTAAACAGCAGGGCGTTATGATTTTTGATTTAGCCCATTATTGGCCAGAGTTTAACAATATGGCACTGGAAGGTTTTTATTCCAATTCTGAAACGTGCTTGAAAAATATTTTTTGTACAAGCATCTTTTTACTAGTGTCATTTACTGCAAAATTGCAAATTAAAATGCCCAAACATTTTTTACACTTTCAGAAAATAAAAAGATACAATATGCGATTATTTTGCAATTGATCTCAAGTTAACTATTGAAATTATGTGATTAATCCCAATTAAAATTTTTAGTCGTTTGACAGCACTAGATGAACTATTTAGAATAGGTGATTAACATACTGACATATGATGATGACACGATGGGTAATCCATAATGATAGTCAAACAAATAATGTATATAAAGTAAAATTTTATTTTGCGTATACATGTCAGTGTATTATATTGTACATTTGTTCTAATGTATTGTAATATATGTGAGTATATTGTATTGTATATGTATTATAACTTATAATTATTGCATATTATTATTGCATATTTGACATATTATATGTATACATATATTATGCAGTAATGTATCTGGGTTTAGAGCTGTATAATGTGGAAAAATTCATAGTAACAACCACATAATTTATGTATGAATGAGAGTAAATAAGTGTGTCTTTTTCTCACTCCTTTTCAAGCCAGTTGTATGTATAAATATAGTACAACATACTGCAAACCTGCCAAGACCTATATGATGATGGCCTCGAAAACAACTTTCTGAGAAGGCTTTTTAGCCATTTGAAGCAGCTTAATGTACTTTAAGAAAATATCCTGTTGACCATTCCAAGATGGTGAATTCACCCACAAAGCCCACACTTTTAACCACCCTAATATGTTTTTCCTGTGTCTGTAATATTTTTTCTGTTCATGTACAGCACTTTGAATCGTCTTCTTACTGAAATTGCTATTTATTTATGTAATTATTATTTTTTCCCCCCAGTGTCCTGTCTAGCAATGTGGCAATAGGAATTGATGTCTCAATGCCAGATAGAGCTCGACAAATTTTGCTTTTACAAGTGGAGCGAACAGCTTTCGCCATAGTGCTCCGCATGATTTATGCTTGTAAATAGCTTTATTGTGATTCCTGCAGGGAGAATTTCAAATTATATGGACACTACAATGGAAGAGTAAAGGAAGAACAAGTAGTGACAGAAAAAAAAGAGAAGAGGTGAAAGAAAGAAGAGATAAAAGGGAGAGAGTGATAAAACCTTCTCCGTCTGCTCCATCACCTGGAAAGAGAGATGCACAAAAAGAACAGCACAACCAACAGACATAAAGCAACAGATACAATCGAATAACACCTAGATACCATTGCTAAATCATATGTATTATTATTTAGGCTGACATGTGTAATGTGATACCTGAAAAAAGAAAGTGAAAGAACATAAATAAATAAATAAATTATAAGATTTCTGTATGTAAGTGAACATTCAATACCTGGGACCCAGCACGTGTGGGAGTTTGTGAGAGTGCACTAGTTTAGGTGAAGATTATCCAGAACGAAATAGCTTGATATTGGTTGTGGAGAACCAAAGGCCCGCCCGCCACATAACACTCGCTGAAAAAGTGAAAAGTGCTATTTAAATAAACTTGGGTTTTATAGGAAAAAATAATCTGGTAGAAAGTGTTCCAATGTGCTTTATGAGTGGAGAAATGCATTCTTCTGATGTAACTTTTCACATGCTTGACTTGTCTACATGACCTATAAAGACAGACAGATTCTTAGTCACAAAGGGCTTATATAACAACAAAAATTAAAATGACCAGTTTTGACACTCAGAAACTTTGTCCTGAGACCAGTCAATCCAGATTACATTCTTCATGTATGACCAATGTAGTTTTGCTAAATTAGAAGTATAAATAGGTTTGTGTGTATTGTTAGTCATCAGATATTATCTGGGTTTGTAATTTTATGATGTATCAAAATAATTTGCTGATGTAAAACACGGTCATCCAGGTGTTTGACTCTCCGGTTACCAAAGTCAGTGGCTGGTTGTTCAACAGCTTTCACCTCGATAGCTTAATCTGGAAGAAACAGAAAGACCGCTAAACACTATTTCACTGATGACTTATCAGAAAGATGTTTCTCATCCTAAACCATTAAATTAGCTTAATTTGTCACCCTAGGAAGAAATGTGCATTAGACAGAGGGGTTGAACTGCACAGCCACACTGCATCCTTCCATAATATCAGATAATAAATACATAAATAATTTAAAAGGAGCATTATGCAAATTTAAAGGTTAATTATTTTTATTATTATTATTTCTTTCCCATACATGCCCTTACAATTGCCCAACATGTAAAATTTGTTTTTCTCTATTTACAGCAGCTAGCTTTTTAGGCTCCATTAGTCAGTTCATGAGAAAGGGATTCAGGTTATATTCTCTGGGCATGCTCGTTCACCTGGCTACTTTGTTGAGTCTCCGCTGCCATTTTATTTGATTAGATACCATTTAATGTAGTAAAAAACATATTTGCACTGTTTTGGGTTAGTTGTCTAAACCAAGGGTTCCCAAACTTTCTTCGCCAAGCACCCCCTTCCGTGTCCAAACCGGGTTGACAAACCCTTAATCTTCAGATAAATAAATAAATAAAAATAAAATAATTACAGTTGCAGCTACAACTCAACTGTCATAGCAAAGGTTACGTAAATAAAATTAGAACATAATTTGAATGAAATTGCAATAAAAGTTACACACAACATCCACAACAAAATCCTGAGGATTTTCAGGTGCATCGACTCAGCGTGGATCCAGAGAAAGATCGGTCACATCTCTACAACCTGAAACGTCTTTGAAGCAGAGATCATCCAGGTGGATTTACATACTAAACTCTGAAGATCTACCCGTGTGTGTTCTCACTTTATTTATTTCATATACCAGCTTCTTAATCTGAGTCTAACTCACAATTTACAGCGCAGAATACAAACACGAAGAAGTTTAAATTGATTTGTGTCCAATGAAGAGCAAGAGAGCGAGCGAGCCAGAGAGAGAGAGAGAGAGAGACGCTAGAGAGGCACAGAGTAACAATAACAGGGCACTCGATAAAGCTGTTATTAATCAGAGAAATAAAACATTATACCCTGGTTGTTTCACAAAGGTTACGTTAAACTGGTAAACACGCCCGTAGCAACACACATCAGCTCATCGCAGCCCCGCCGGTTTCCCTGTTCCGGTCTGAATATGCGCTAAAACTGCCTCTTTAAAATGAACTGCGCCTGTCTGAATCACATTGAAAATTATTACAGATCTGTGCATGAACATAGTCAAGAACCCGCGTCTACACCAATTTCCCCCCAGCAGCAGCAGTGGTGGTTGTCACGGTTAAATCACGGCAGCATGGGCAGCACTGTTTGTAGGCGCTGCACGATCGATAGAGAGACAAGTCACTCAATTTAATCGTGTAAATAAAACTTTTAGCCTGAATTAAAATTTTCCTCTGCTGACGTAAAGAACGTAAAGTCAGGAAAGAGAAGGAGACATTTTCTGATTCTCAATCATCTTCTTCACCCGGATCCGTTGCAATAGGCTTATTCGCGAAGCCTTTGCGTGATGTCACAAACAACGCCTGCACGCTGACCGGTTGGCAAAACATGGCGAATAGTGTAAACAGGACGAACTCGCGTATGTGAACTCTCTACCTTCAGATGCGAAAGAGAGATATAAGATCAAGTTATTGTACAACACTAGTACATGTTCCTTGCCCGATCCATATAGTTTAACGGAACAATGGAGCAAAAATCCCGACGAGTGGCCGGACCTAACATTTGGTGATATTTACCTACATCTGATCGATACACCATCCATTTTCACCAAAGAATCGATGAAGGCCTACAAATCATTGGAAGCATACAAGTAAGCAATAATGCAGCTTTATTTTTGCTTATAATTTTAATTGTGTTGAGAAAAATGTTATGTTAACGTTTTACCTGTGTAAAGGTGACGTTCTCTGTAAACAAAGATCACGTGATACATAGTGACAGTTTCTCGCTCTCTCTCATTCTCTCTCTGTATTGTATGTCATATGTAAAGAAACTTAGAAGTTTTATAAATTACTGTGTAAAGAGCATTATTAAATAATGATTGATTCTTAAAATGATTCACTATTAATTTATTTGTAGGTATGTTTTAAGTGGACATGTACAGGAGGTATTGTCACACCAAATTAATCCAAGCTGCCCCTACATTGCTCTGAAGACCAAGGTTACTCCATCCCAGAGAATATGAGACAAACCACAAGAATTATTTAGAGAAATGTAGTGGAACTGTCTACTGTGCAATTCTGTACAATTCTAACTGTTATGAGTTTCTTGATTCTTTTGAGTTATAGACATTAAATAACCATTTGTCCTTGTTAATGCCATTTAATTCCTACTGTCTGAACTAAGTTATTAATAAGACATATTTTACAAATATATTTTAAGAAATTGTGCTTAATATTATTACATTTATACTTTTTTCTAGGTAACCCCAGCCTCCATCACTGGAATATTCATTGAAATTAAAGGAAGACATACTAAGGGCATAGATTCTGTTTATGCACATAGTACAACCCAACTTCCTCCGCAAAGTGTTCTGGTTAGCCTTTATTCCATTGCACCCAATGCAGCTTTCTTCACCTCTGTTAACGTGTTATCACCAATTGTAAACGCTGATCTTGTGGGGAGAGAGACAAAATACCCTCAACTTCTTTCAATCCTACAACAAGAATTTCAAGAAGATTTGATAACAGAACTTTGTGCTGAAGTGTTAAAGAACTATTCGGTGTCCTCTGCACAAGCCAGCAACTTGGAATATGGGACAAGGAACCAGTCTATCAGTCCATTGTGGTACCAACAGCGGACAGGGAGGATTACTGCTTCCAAAGCCCATGATGTCCTCGTTAGACAACCAACAACCAATCCTGACAGTCTTGTAAAGAGAATAGTAGGATACAAGCTGTATGACCTCTCCAAAAATGCTGCTGTCAAGTGGGGAACTGAGACAGAAGATGAATGCAGACAAGCCTACAGTCTTCACCAGAAAGCAGGACGTATAAATTTCACCTGTAGATTATTAGGGTTTGTGATTGACCCAAACCATCCATTGCTCGGAACCAGCCCTGATGGAGCTGTGAACTGTGATTGTTGTGGCAATGGAATTTTAGAAGTCAAGCGTCCCTTTAAACCAGTGGTCCCCAATCCTGGTCCTCGAGGGCCGGTGTCCCTGCAGGTTTTACATGTGTCCCTGATCCAACACACCTGACTTACTTCCCCAGTGTGCTGTCAAGTTCTCCAGAGTCCTCCTAATGACCTCATTATTTGACTCAGGTGTGTTGAAGCAGAGCAACAAATAAAAGTTGCAGGACACCGGCAGTCGAGGACCAGGATTGGGGACCACTGCTTTAAACACAGGAATGTTGCTGTTGAGGAAGCAGCCATTACAGATAAGGATTTTTTCCTTGATGCTACTCTACATCTCAAGGAAAACCATAGATACTACACCCAAGTTCAAATACAGATGTTTTTAACAAAGAGTCAGTTTTGTGACTTTGTAGTATTCACTAAGAGTGAGCCCGCAAGCATGTGTATTGTTCGCATTACACTTGATGAAAAGTTCTGTGAAAACCTCATAAACAAATGTGAGAAGTTTATCGAAGACTATGTTGTCAATGAACATAACTCGACAGTTAGAAAATGAACCTGTTGTCAAACAAGAACTGGATAGTAATGAAAAAAAAAAAAACCCTGGTGCATTTGTAAGGAACCTGAATATGGACGAATGATTAAATGTGATGGTGAGTTATGTCCTTACGAACGGTTCCACTATAAATGTGTGAACATTTGGCGAAAACCCCGTGGTCTTTGGTTTTGTGCAAGTTGTGAACCATGATGAGTCACTGAGGACAGCAGGAATCTATTCCAAACTGGATCTTTAGTTCAAATACCAGAATTGAAGGTCATTTTGAATTACTTGCATTTTTATTCACTTTGTAAATAAATTTAATACATGAATGATATTTAAAATAAATTGTTTTTATTGTGAAATTTTGTTTTTAATTCCTTTTTTTCTTCTTTTTTTTATTCCAGTTGTACACTTATATTGAATGTAAAAAATACCATTTCAAATTCAGCACAATACGGATATTTCATCTTAAAAATGAAGCGAAGAATATTTCTTCTAAATAAATACATTTTCGTGTGAATACTGTAACGTTCCGTTATGACACCCAAGCACCAGACCAAGGTTTTGCTGCTAGCACTTTATTTTAGAACGAACAGAACAGAACGGGACAACTTTCAGCCCGCCAGTCTCCTGAACCACCACTACTCTCTCCAGAAGCCACACATTTCTTTAGGTTTAAACCCCAAAACACCTAACTTAAAGAAACAGTAAGTGTGCCACAGCACTTAGCAATAAAGTCTAATATGGATCATTACAGTACATTTTATTTATTGATTAAATTTATTGTTTTTGGTTTTAATCTTTACAAAGGAAATGTTTATTTACATATCTTTATGGTGTGGGGAAAAAACACTGTCAGACCGCCATTACACTTTTCATCTTGTTAATGATACTGAATGATACCGAACATTATGCACCATCCTTATTGCCTTTTGCATATTTTTGTAGGTAACCTTCGTATGTGTTACCCTGACTTCAACATAATAATTTAAATATGGTTTTAACATGATGAAGTAAAGATTACACAAAATGTTGCTTTTCAGGATATTCTCAGTATCCATATCTTTTTTAGCCATCAAATTACATAACTGTTTGATATGGCGTTTCCAGCAGAGGTTGTGGTCCAAAACTACTCTTAGAAATATATTTTTTAAAGACTCTGCCAATTAATACATTATCAATTTCCAGTTCAACAGTTGTATTCATTTCTGGATTTCTAAAAAACATAAATTTGTTAATTTATTTCTGTCAAACAAACTACCAACCTCCAAAGGTTGCTTTAACTTATCAGAACAAAATATTGGTTATACTGTATTATCTGTAAATACAACAAAATTCAAACACTTGTCAGACTCTACAGACCCTCTTCTTACCTAAGACAAAACAGATCAACCAGCTGCTGTGAAAAACAGATTAAGTTTCTAAGCAATTGTGTAGAATCATAAGCCAAGGCTAAAAATGGAATAATTATTACATATTAAATAATGTCTCAGCTGGGTTCTTTTTGAATAGATTACATATGTCTTTCTTACGTATTTGTGGGTTATCACAGGGTACTCTGGTTCCCTCCTAATTTATAAAAATATGTTAGGCCGATCACTGACAATTGCCTCATTGTGTCCTTTGATGGACTTATGACATGACCCGAAATAGATGTGGGAAAATGTGGCATAATCTTATTGAACAGTGCATCTCCTTTAGAAAAGGGAAGATAGTAAAAAAAAAAGATCCATGACATCAAATACCTTGTTTAGAGTTGATCTGTATTTTCAAATTCATCAGAAATATTAATTAATGACAATATTTAAAGGTAAAATACTACTTCATTACAGGGTGTCATTCTTATAAAGCAACAAAGCTGAAAATTCAAAACATTCACTTGCATCAAAAAGTAACCAACATGTTGAATTTGCTTATGCATAAATACGATTATAGAAAACAACTGTCACATAAACAAAAAAGGAATAAACAATAACTGGTTTGATAAATATCTTAATTTATATTACATTCAAATATTTGCTGAAAATAATATTGCTGTATGTCAAGGACAAATATATACATTTGCACTGATTTCAAAGCTTTCTTCTAGTATACAATCCCTTCATGTTAAATAAAGTTAATCAAGTCATAAATCACATGAACATTTTATTTATTTTAGTTTATCAGTTAGAGAATGAAAATAAGCAGTCCAAAAAGCAGATGGAGCAGACCTAATTTGAACTGAGATGCACTACTGGTTGTGGTTCTAGTAGTAGCTGTAGGTTTTGTGATTGGCTTTATGATTGTAGTAGTTGGTGTAGATTTTGTTGTAGTTGTCGTGGTTGGCTTTATGGTTGTAGAAGTCGGTGTAGATTTTGTTGTTGTTTTTGTGGTTGGCTTTATGGTTGTAGTAGTTGGTGTAGATTTTGTTGTTGGGGCAGTAGTTACGGTTGTCAGAGTTGTGGTGGTTGGTTGAGCAGTTGTTGTTGATGAAGTTATAGTTGTGATGGTTGGTTGAGCAGTTGTGGTGGTTGGAGCCATGGTTGTAATGGATGGTGCTGTAGTTGTTGTCGGAGCCGAAGTTGTGATGGAGGGGGCATGAGTTGTGGTTGTCACAGTTGTGGTTGGATGAGCAGTTGTGGTTGTTGGAGCCACAGTTGTGGTGGTTGGTACTGCAGTTGTAGTTGTAGGAGCCAAAGTTGTGGTGGAGGGAGTAGCAGTTGTGGTTGTTGGAGCCATAGTTGTAGTGGTTAATGCTGCGGTTGTGGTAGTTGAAGCCACAGTTGTGGTGGTTGGTGCTGACGTTGTGGTTGTCAGAGACAAAGTTGTGGTGGAGGAGGCAGCGGTTGTGGTTGTTGGAGCTACCGTTGTAGTTGTTTGTGCTGCAGTTGTTGTCGGAACCGAAGTTGTGATGGAGGGAGTAGCAGTTGTGGTTGTTGGAGCCGAAGTTGTGGTGGTGGGAGTAGCAGTTATGGTTGTTGGAGCCGAAGTTGTGGTGGTTGATGCTGCAGTTGTGGTAGTTGAAGCCACAGTTGTGGTGGTTGGAGCTGAGGTTGTGGTTGTTGGAGCAGAAGTTGTGATGGAGGGAATAGCAGTTGTGGTTGTTGGAGCCTGAGTTGTGGAGGGAACAACAGTTGTGGTTGTTGGAGCCGAAGTTGTGGTGGTTGATGCTGCAGTTGTGGTAGTTGAAGCCACAGTTGTAGTGGTTGGTGCTGCAGTTGTGGTTATTGGAGCCGAAGTTGTGGTGGAGGGAGTAGCAGTTGTGGTTGTTGGAGCCATAGTTGTAGTGGTTGATGGTGCGGTTGTGGTTGTTGGAGCCACAGTTGTAGTGGTTGGTGCTGCAGTTGTGGTTATTGGAGCCGAAGTTGTGGTGGAGGGAGTAGCAGTTGTGGTTGTTGGAGCCATAGTTGTAGTGGTTGATGGTGCGGTTGTGGTTGTTGGAGCCACAGTTGTAGTGATTGGTGCTGCAGTTGTAGTTGTTGGAGCCACAGTTGCAGTGGTTAGTGCTGAAGTTATGGTGGAGGGAGCAGCAGGTGTGGTTGTAGGAGCTGAAGTTGTGGTGGAGGGAGCAGCAGTTGTGGTTGTTGAAGCCACAGATGTCGTGGTTGGTGCTGCAGTTGTGGTTGTTGGAGCCACAGTTGTAGTGGTTGGTGCTGAAGTTGTGGTGGAGGGAGCAGCAGTTGTGGTTGTTGAAGCCACAGATGTCGTGGTTGGTGCTGCAGTTGTGGTTGTTGGAGCCGAAGTTGTGGTGGATGGAGCAACAGTTGTGGTTGTTGGAGCCATAGTTGTAGTGGTTGATGCTGCAGTTGTGGTAGTTGGAGCCACAGTTGAAGTGGTTGATGCTGCAGTTGTGGTAGTTGGAGCCACAGTTGTGATGGTTGGTGCTGAGGTTGTGGTTGTTGGATTAGAAGTTGTGGTGGAGGAAGAAGCAGCAGTTGTTGTTGTTGGAACCACAGATGTGGTGGTTGGTGCTGCAGTTGTGGTTATTGGAGCCATAGTTTTTGTGGTTGATGCTGCGGTTGTGGTAGTTGGAACCACAGTTGTAGTGGTTAATGCTGCGGTTGTGGTAGTTGGAACAACAGTTGTGGTTGTTGGTGCTGATGTTGTGGTTGTTGGAGCAGAAGTTGTGGTGGAGGGAGCAGCAGTTGTGGTTGTTGGAGCCTGAGCTGTGGTGGAGGGAGCAACAGTTGTGGTTGTTGGAGCCACAGTTGTAGTGGTTGGTGCTGCAGTTGTGGTCATTGGAGCCGAAGGTGTGGTGGAGAGAGCAGCAGTTGTGGTTGTTGGAGCCACAGTCGTAGTGGTTGGTGCTGCAGTTGTGGTTATTGGAGCCATAGTTTTTGTGGTTGATGCTGCGGTTGTGGTAGTTGGAACCACAGATGTCGAGGTTGGTGCTGCAGTTGTGGTTGTTGGAGCTGAAGTTGTGGTGGAGGGAGCAGCAGTTGTGGTTGTTGGAGCCACAGTTGTAGTGGTTGGTGCTGCAGTTGTGGTTATTGGAGCCGAAGTTGTGGTGGAGGGAGCAGCAGTTGTGGTTGTTGGAGCCACAGTTGTAGTGGTTGGTGCTGCAGTTGTGGTTGTTGGAGCTGAAGTAGTGGTGGAGGAAGCAGAAGTTGTGGTTGTTGGACCCTGAGTTGTGGTGGTTAGTGCTGAGGTTGTGGTTGTTGGAGCAGAAGTTGTGGTGGAGGGAGCAGCAGTTGTGGTTGTAGGAGCCACAGTTGTAGTGGTTGGTGCTGCAGTTGTGGCTATTGGAGCCGAAGTTGTGGTGGAGGGAGTAGCCATTGTGGTTGTTGGAGCAATAGTTGTAGTGGTTGATGGTGCGGTTGTGGTTGTTGGAGCCACAGTTGTAGTGATTGGTGCTGCAGTTGTAGTTGTTGGAGCCACAGTTGTAGTGGTTGGTGCTGACGTTGTGGTGGAGGGAGCAGCAGGTGTGGTTGTTGGAGCAGAAGTTGTGGTGGAGGGAGCATCAGTTGTGGTTGTTGAAGCCACAGATGTCGTGGTTGGTGCTGCAGTAGTGGTTGTTGGAGCCACAGTTGTGGTTGTTGGAGCTGAAGTTGTGGTGGAGGGAGCAGCAGTTGTGGTTGTTGGAGCCTGAGCTGTGGTGGAGGGAGCAACAGTTGTGGTTGTTGGAGCCACAGTTGTAGTGGTTGGTGCTGCAGTTGTGGTCATTGGAGCCGAAGTTGTGGTGGAGGGAGTAGCAATTGTGGTTGTTGGAGCAATAGTTGTAGTGGTTGATGGTGCGGTTGTGGTTGTTGGAGCCACAGTTGTAGTGATTGGTGCTGCAGTTGTAGTTGTTGGAGCCACAGTTGTAGTGGTTGGTGCTGACGTTGTGGTGGAGGGAGCAGCAGGTGTGGTTGTTGGAGCAGAAGTTGTGGTGGAGGGAGCATCAGTTGTGGTTGTTGAAGCCACAGATGTCGTGGTTGGTGCTGCAGTAGTGGTTGTTGGAGCCACAGTTGTGGTTGTTGGAGCTGAAGTTGTGGTGGAGGGAGCAGCAGTTGTGGTTGTTGGAGCCTGAGCTGTGGTGGAGGGAGCAACAGTTGTGGTTGTTGGAGCCACAGTTGTAGTGGTTGGTGCTGCAGTTGTGGTCATTGGAGCCGAAGTTGTGGTGGAGGGAGCAGCAGTTGTGGTTGTTGGAGCCACAGTTGTAGTGGTTGGTGCTGCAGTTGTGGATGTTGGAGGAGAAGTTGGGGTGGAGGGAGCAGCAGTTGTAGTTGTTGGAGCCACAGTTGTAGTGGTTGGTGCTGCAGTTGTGGTGGAGGGAGCAGCAGTTGTGGTTGTTGGAGCTGAAGTTGTGGTGGAGGGAGCAGCAGTTGTGGTTGTTGGAGCCTGAGTTGTGGTGGAAGGAGCAACAGTTGTGGTTGTTGGAGCCACAGTTGTAGTGGTTGGTGCTGCAGTTGTGGTCATAGGAGCCGAAGTTGTGGTGGAGGGAGTAACAGTTGTGGTTGTTGGAGCCATAGTTGTAGTGGTTGATGGTGTGGTTGTGGTTGTTGGAGCCACAGTTGTAGTGGTTGGTGCTGTAGTTGTGGTTGTTGGAGCAGAAGTTGTGGTGGAGTGAGCAGCAGTTGTGGTTGTTGGAGCCACAGATGTCGAGGTTGGTGCTGCAGTTGTGGTTGTTGGAGCCGAAGTTGTGGTGGAAGGAGTAGCAATTGTGGTTGTTGGAGCAATAGTTGTAGTGGTTGATGGTGCGGTTGTGGTTGTTGGAGCCACAGTTGTAGTGGTTGGTGCTGACGTTGTGGTGGAGGGAGCAGCAGGTGTGGTTGTTGGAGCAGAAGTTGTGGTGGAGGGAGCATCAGTTGTGGTTGTTGAAGCCACAGATGTCGTGGTTGGTGCTGCAGTAGTGGTTGTTGGAGCCACAGTTGTGGTTGTTGGAGCTGAAGTTGTGGTGGAGGGAGCAGCAGTTGTGGTTGTTGGAGCCATAGTTGTAGTGGTTGATGGTGTGGTTGTGGTTGTTGGAGCCACAGTTGTAGTGGTTGATGCTGCAGTTGTGGTTGTTGGAGCATAAGTTGTGGTGGAGTGAGCAGCAGTTGTGGTTGTTGGAGCCACAGATGTCGAGGTTGGTGCTGCAGTTGTGGTTGTTGGAGCCGAAGTTGTGGTGGAAGGAGTAGCAGTTGTGGTTATTGGAGCCATAGTTGTAGTGGTTGATGCTGCGGTTGTGGTAGTTGGAACCACAGATGTCGAGGTTGGTGCTGCAGTTGTGGTTGTTGGAGCTGAAGTTGTGGTGGAGGGAGCAGCAGTTGTGGTTGTTGAAGCCACAGATGTCGTGGTTGGTGCTGCAATTGTGGTTGTTGCAGCCGAAGTTGTGGTAGAGGGAGCAGCAGTTGTGGTTGTTGGAGCCATAGTTGAAGTGGTTGATGCTGCAGTTGTGGTAGTTGGAGCCACAGTTGTGATGGTTGGTGCTGAGGTTGTGGTTGTTGGAGTAGAAGTTGTGGTGGAGGAAGCAACAGTTGTTGTTGTTGGAGCCATAGTTGTAGTGGTTGATGCTGTGGTTGTGGTAGTTGGAGCCACAGGTGTGGTGCTTGTAGCTGAGTTTGTGGTAGTTGGTGCTGAGGTTGTGGTTGTTGGGGCCACAGTTGTAGTGGTTGGTGCTGCAGTTGTGGTTATTGGAAGTGAAGTTGTGGTGGAGGGAGGAGCAGTTGTGGTTGTTGGAGCCACAGTCGTAGTGGTTGGTGCTGCAGTTGTGGTTATTGGAGCCCAAGTTGTGGTGGAGGGAGTTGCAGTTGTGGTTGTTGGAGCCACAGTTGTAGTGGTTGGTGCTGCAGTTGTGGTTGTTGGAGCAGACGTTGTGGTGGAGGAAGCAGAAATTGTGGTTGTTGGAGCCTGAGTTGTGGTGGAAGGAGCAGCAGTTGTGGTTGTTGGAGCCACAGTTGTAGTGGTTGGTGCTGAAGTTGTGGTTGTTGGAGCAGAAGTTGTGGTTGAGGGAGCAGCAGTTGTGGTTGTTGGAGCAGCAGATGTGGTGATTGGTGCTGCAGTAGTGGTTGTTCGAGCCGAAGTTGTGATGGAGGGAGTAGCAGTTGTGGTTGTTCGAGCCACAGTCGTAGTGGTTGGTGCTGCAGTTGTGGTTATTGGAGCCGAAGTTGTGGTGGAGGGAGTAACAGTTGTGGTTGTTGGAGCCATAGTTGTAGTGGTTGATGGTGCGGTTGTGGTTGTTGGAGCCATAGTCGTAGTGGTTGATGGTGCGGTTGTGGTTGTTGGAGCAGACGTTGTGGTGGAGGGAGCAGCAGTTGTGGTTGTTGGAGCCACTGTTGTGGTGGTTAGTGCTGAGGTTGTGGTTGTTGGAGCAGAAGTTGTGGTTGAGGGAGCAGCAGTTGTGGTTGTTGGAGCAGCAGATGTGGTGATTGGTGCTGCAGTAGTGGTTGTTCGAGCCGAAGTTGTTGTGGACGGAGCAGCAGTTGTGGTTGTTGGAGCCACAGTCGTAGTGGTTGGTGCTGCAGTTGTGGTTATTGGATCCGAAGTTGTGGTGGAGGGAAGAGCAGTTGTGGTTGTTGGAGCCATAGTTGTAGTGGTTGATGGTGCGGTTGTGGTTGTTGGAGCCACAGTTGTAGTGGTTGGTGCTGTAGTAGTGGTTGTTTGAGCAGACGTTGTGGTGGAGGGAGCAGCAGTTGTGGTTGTTGGAGCCACAGTTGTAGTGGTTGGTGATGCAGTTGTGGTGGAGGGAGCAGCAGTTGTGGTTGTTTGAATAGAAGTTTTGGTGGAGGAAGCAGCAGTTGTGGTTGTTGGAACCACAGATGTGGTGGTTGGAGCCGAAGTTGTGGTGGAGGGAGCAGCAGTTGTGGTTGTTGGAGCCACAGATGTGATGGTTGGTGCTGCAGTTGTTGCTGTTGGAGCCACAGATGTGATGGTTGGTGCTGCAGTTGTTGTTGTTGGAGCCGAAGTTGTGGTGGAGGGAGTATCAGTTGTGGTTGTTGGAGCCATAGTTTTAGTAATTGATGCTGCAGATGAGGTGGAGGGAGCAGCAGTTGTGGTTGTTGGAGCTGAAGTTGTGGTGGAGGGAGCAGCAGTTGTGGTTGTTGGAACTGAAGTTGTGGTGGAGGGAGCAGCAGTTGTGGTTGTTGGAGCCAAAGATGTCGTGGATGGTGCTGCAGTTGTGGTTGTTTGAGCCGAAGTTGTGGTGGAGGGAGCAGCAGTTGTGGTTGTTGGAGCCGAAGTTGTGGTGGAGGGAGCAGCAGTTGTGGTTGTTGGAGCTGGAGTTGTGGATGAGGGAGCAGCAGTTGTGGTTGTTGGAGCCAAAGATGTCGTGGATGGTGCTGCAGTTGTGGTTGTTTGAGCCGAAGTTGTGGTGGAGGGAGCAGCAGTTGTGGTTGTTGGAGCTGAAGTTGTGGTGGAGGGAGCAGCAGTTGTGGTTGTTGGAGCTGAAGTTGTGGTGGAGGGAGCAGCAGTTGTGGTTGTTGGAGCTGAAGTTGTGGTGGAGGGAGCAGCAGTTGTGGTTGTTGGAGCCAAAGATGTCGTGGATGGTGCTGCAGTTGTGGTTGTTTGAGCCGAAGTTGTGGTGGAGGGAGCAGCAGTTGTGGTTGTTGGAGCTGAAGTTGTGGTGGAGGGAGCAGCAGTTGTGGTTGTTGGAGCTGAAGTTGTGGTGGAGGGAGCAGCAGTTGTGGTTGTTGGAGCTGAAGTTGTGGTGGAGGGAGCAGCAGTTGTGGTTGTTGGAGCCAAAGATGTCGTGGATGGTGCTGCAGTTGTGGTTGTTTGAGCCGAAGTTGTGGTGGAGGGAGCAGCAGTTGTGGTTGTTGGAGCCGAAGTTGTGGTGGAGGGAGCAGCAGTTGTGGTTGTCGGAGCCATAGATGTTGATGCTGCAGTTCTGGTAGTTGGAGCCACAGTTGTGGTGATTGGTGCTGAGGTTGTGGTTGTTGGAGCAGAAGTTGTGGTGGAGGGAGCAGCAGTTGTGGTTGTTGGAGCCATAGTTGTAGTGGTTGGTGTTGTAGTTGTGGTTGTTGGAGCAGAAGTTGTGGTTGAGGGAGCAGCAGTTGTGGTTGTTGGAGCCATAGTTGTAGTGGTTGGTGCTGCAGTTGTGGTTGTTGGAGCCATAGTTGTAATGGTTGATGGTGCGGTTGTGGTTGTTGGAGCCATAGTTGTAATGGTTGATGGTGTGGTTGTGGTTGTTGGAGCCACAGTTGTAGTGGTTGGTGCTGTAGTTTTGGTTGTTGGAGCCGAAGTTGTGGTGGAGGGAGTAGCAGTTGTGGTTGTAGGAGCCATAGTTGTAGTGGGTGATGCTGTGGTTGTGGTAGTTGGAGCCACAGTTGTGGTGGTTGGTGCTGAGGTTGTGGTAGTAGGTGCTGAGGTTGTGGTTGTTGGGGCCACAGTTGTGGTGGTTGGTGGTGCAGTTGTGGTTGTTGGAGCCGAAGTTGTGGTGGTTGGTGGTGCAGTTGTGGTTGTTGGAGCCGAAGTTGTGGTGGTTGGTGGTGCAGTTGTGGTTGTTGGAGCCGAAGTTGTGGTGGAGGGAGCAGCAGTTGTGGTTGTTGGAGCCATAGTTGTTGATGCTGCAGTTCTGGTAGTTGGAGCCACAGTTGTGGTGGTTGGTGCTGAGGTTGTGGTTGTTGGTGCCGAAGTTGTGATGGAGGGAGCAGCAGTTGTGGTTGTTGGAGCCATAGTTGTAGTGGTTGGTGTTGTAGTTGTGGTTGTTGGAGCAGAAGTTGTGGTTGAGGGAGCAGCAGTTGTGGTTGTTGGAGCCATAGTTGTAGTGGTTGATGGTGCGGTTGTGGTTGTTGGAGCCATAGTTGTAATGGTTGATGGTGCGGTTGTGGTTGTTGGAGCCATAGTTGTAATGGTTGATGGTGTGGTTGTGGTTGTTGGAGCCACAGTTGTAGTGGTTGGTGCTGTAGTTTTGGTTGTTGGAGCCGAAGTTGTGGTGGAGGGAGTAGCAGTTGTGGTTGTAGGAGCCATAGTTGTAGTGGGTGATGCTGTGGTTGTGGTAGTTGGAGCCACAGTTGTGGTGGTTGGTGCTGAGGTTGTGGTAGTAGGTGCTGAGGTTGTGGTTGTTGGGGCCACAGTTGTGGTGGTTGGTGGTGCAGTTGTGGTTGTTGGAGCCGAAGTTGTGGTGGTTGGTGGTGCAGTTGTGGTTGTTGGAGCCGAAGTTGTGGTGGTTGGTGGTGCAGTTGTGGTTGTTGGAGCCGAAGTTGTGGTGGAGGGAGCAGCAGTTGTGGTTGTTGGAGCCATAGTTGTTGATGCTGCAGTTCTGGTAGTTGGAGCCACAGTTGTGGTGGTTGGTGCTGAGGTTGTGGTTGTTGGTGCCGAAGTTGTGATGGAGGGAGCAGCAGTTGTGGTTGTTGGAGCCACAGTTGTAGTGGTTGGTGCTGCAGTTGTGGTGGAGGGAGCAGCAGTTGTGGTTGTTGGAGCCACAGTTGTGGTTGTTGGATCCATAGTTGTAATGGTTGATGGTGCGGTTGTGGTTGTTGGAGCCACAGTTGTAGTGGTTGGTGCTGTAGTTCTGGTTGTTGGAGCCGAAGTTGTGGTGGAGGGAGTAGCAGTTGTGGTTGTAGGAGCCATAGTTGTAGTGGGTGAATCTGTGGTTGTGGTAGTTGGAGCCACAGTTGTGGTGGTTGGTGCTGAGGTTGTGGTAGTAGGTGCTGAGGTTGTGGTTGTTGGGGCCACAGTTGTGGTCGTTGGTGGTGCAGTTGTGGTTGTTGAAGCCGAAGTTCTGGTGGTTGGTGGTGCAGTTGTGGTTGTTGGAGCCGAAGTTGTGGTGGAGGGAGCAGCAGTTGTGGTTGTTGGAGCCATAGTTGTTGATACTGCAGTTCTGGTAGTTTGAGCCACAGTTGTGGTGGTTGGTGCTGAGGTTGTGGTTGTTGGAGCCGAAGTTATGATGGAGGGAGCAGCCGTTGTGGTTGTTGGCGCCACAGTCGTAGTGGTTGGTGCTGCAGTTGTGGTTGTTGGAGCAGAAGTTGTGGTGGAGGGAGCAGCAGTTGTGGTTGTTGGAGCCACAGTTGTAGTGGTTGGTGCTGCAGTTGTGGTGGAGGGAGCAGCAGTTGTGGTTGTTGGAGCCACAGTTGTGGTTGTTGGACCATTACACAACGGGGTATTACAGCAATTTGGTCCACTGGATATGGTACCAACTTGCTCCATGAAGGGTAGGCTTTGCAGGCTCTGAGCAACTTGACATGTTGTTGGAGTTATACAGCCATACACGGGTGATTGTGTTTGTCCATTCATCACTATTGATATAAAAAAAGTATTTCAATAAACCTTTTTCTCTGAAACACTCAAACATAAACATATTCAGTACAAATAAAACTAGGCTTAAGTAACTTATTTATTTGCACTGCTGAAATTTCATATTTGCTGCCGGAGAATGTTTGATCATTATATATGTTTTTTTCGTATTATCTAAATATGTTATACAAATGTTTGCGTACAGCGTTAATGTTAATTGTGTTGTTAATTGTGTATTAATCTGGGATTTAAAAAAAATAAAATAAACTTGGAAACATACCAGTTGCAGAGAAGCAGTTGGTCTCATCTCCTTCACAAGGTAGAATGTTGCACTGAGAGCTTTGGTCACAAACATTACACTGGAAAGAGTTTGGGGCTGGACTACTTGGGTCTAAAACGAACAAAAGGATAACACAACAGAATTTAATACAACAATAAGTAAAAAAGGATAAATAAGAAACAGTTAGGATGTTTTTTGAAAATGGGAAGTCTCACAGGGTAGAGTCTGTGAGTTGCAGTTATCTGTGTTGCAGCAGACTGCAGATGCGATTGCTTTTTCGATACCCAAGTTGACTGAAAAAGTCTGAGCGCCTGTTTGCTGACAAAGAGAGGATGATGCACAGGCTTTGTAGATTCTTTGGGTGGTTGATCCAGAGGAATAACCTGTGGATACAAAGAGCAGTTTGTTTGTGTGAGCAAATACAAAGAACCCAAAAGCGCATGATATTTATTTTCTAATTATATAGTATGACATAAAGAAAGGAATACCTTGGATTGAAGCTGTTATACACATTGTCTCTAAATTACATGTATTGGTAAATGTAGTAGAACATGACTCATCTTGGCAAGTTTCACACAACAGGGCTCCAGCTGAAAATGAAAAAAGTGTAAATGAAATAAGGACCAAATTTGTAACATATTTTTAAATATCTGTTATAAACCAAAAAGAAGAGAGAACTTTGAGCTTTATGACATCTGCGCCAATTTATTCTTTACAGAATGTAAAGATTTCAGCAATGTAAATCTGAAAGATGTGTTTTATATTTTAGTTCATTCCTGGTATCAAGGCATTAATTTTTTGCAACTGTGATCTTTGTCTCTTCTCTTTTTCCCTCTGCCTTCCCTTTTTGTGGCCATTAAATATGAAATAGTCCCAGAATAAAATCTAACAAAGCTTTTTGCATATTTACATCAAGCAGAGCACAATGATTTTTGAGACAAGGGACAAAATGGGTTAAATTTTTCCCAGACAATAATGTGACTATTTTTGATGCTTATGTTTTCAGACATGACAAATAATGTTTGGGAAATGTAAACATGTTATGCACAGGCTCCTATTGCAAAATATTTTTGAAAATTAAATTTTTACTGGACCCGAACTAGAACTTGGTCAACATCATGAGGCAAAAATATATTAATATGAAATTAATTTTGGATCAGGCAGGATATGAATATAATTTTTTATTGTATTTATTGATATTTAAATTATTTATTTGAATGCTCATATTTAGTAGCTAGGACATTTTATATCACATTGTTTCATTGTTTCATTTTAAATGATTGAAATGTATTGAGTTCTGCTCCAGGACAAGCGCTTTTACACAAACCCCACATATTACATCATTTTAAATAAAAAATATTAATCAAACACCATGAAAGCATACATCGTTATGCGGACATTGCCCAGGTTAATTTATCAGTTATTTGAGGAAATTACATTTTGTGTATATTTTATTCAAATTCCATACTTTTTCCAGCAGACATGTTCTGTCCCTCATTTCAAGAATCACTGAGCACTATGGCGAAAGCAGTAGTGCACCACTTGTGAAAGCGAAATATGTTGGGCTCTCTTTGGCATTAAGACAGCAATTCTTATTGCTACAATGTCAGACAAGACACAAATCACTTGAAAATACAAAGCTACCGTGGAACTTTTTATTTGGACAACACAATTTTAAATAAAATATGGGTAGAGTTACCTGTGCTGTAGAGCGCGCTGATGAGATTCAGAAGAAGGATACGTTTCATCATGATGCTCAGGTAGATCCTGGTTGTTGGCGGTTCTGCTTCTGTTACTGAAAGGCAGCCGCTGTGCTACTGTTTTAAGGCTGCACAGGTGACGACCGTGACTGGGTGTGTTCTCCTGTTCCTTCAGCATTTTACTTCTTTTCCCTCACAGCAATTTAAACACACCTTAACAACTCTTTTAAACATGTCATAATTTACGTGGTTTGACCAGTTCACACATACCATACGAATTATTAATGTAAAGCAAAAAGTCCACACCCAAAATTGCCATTCCAAAACTGTTTTAAGGATTTATTTATGTTTATATATGTCAAGGGTGGCTCTTAGTTATTAGCTACGTTAAAGGTAAAAGGTTTCCGCTGTTTTTAGTTAGGTCTCTTTCTCTAAAGCAAGCCTAATGCATACCACATTTCGCAATAAATTTAGCAAAACAAATATTAAACATGCCATAATTCATCCATTTTTATACACTCATCATTTTGTGCAGGGTCGCGTAGTGGCTAAATATTTTATGTGATCCAAAAATATGAAATGTAAAACAGACATTATAGAGGGGCAAGTAAAAGATATCAGTAAAAACAAATAATAAGTCCTTGCTCCAAGGACCTGGTATTATGACACCAGAAACCAAGGCAACAGATGGCACAGGTCTCATAAATAAATTAATTTTTTTAAACAATTTTCTGAAACTTGGTATAGCTATCTTTAAAAATGTCATTAGAGTTGTTGAAACCATATGAAACTGTTTGAATTTGTGAACATCCTAGTTGTAAATGTCCTTTAGCAAACAGTATGGTGGGTGTGGTTACCTTGCAGTGTATGTGGCAAACTGGCTTTAGAAAAACGGACAAAAAGAGAGATTCCTTTTGTTGCACAGTTGGCTTGCGCAGACTGACATAACATGCTGGTCCAGGTAATGGCCTGTATAATTTGTTGTACTCTCAAATATTAAGAGACACAGATGCCAATGTACAGAGAAAAAAAGGGCATGGAAAGACAAACAAAACAATGACTACATACATAAATAAATACATTTGTCTACAATATCCACAAACATATTGTTTTGGCTGCTTTATGCTCATCATATATTTGTATTTATGTGAGTCAGTGTTTTTGATTACGTGTGCACAGTAGTGGAGAAAGACGGTATCTGTACTTGCATTGCAGCAGATAGACAAACTGAGAGTATGATTCAGATTTGTATCCTCCAAACTGTTTTCCATTCCTCAATCTTCAGTGGCTTTAACTTTAAAGTACTTCTTGATTCTGAGATCATACAAGTTGCTATATATTAGAAAGTTCACATATTATTATGACCCGAGGAAAGAAAAAATTAAATGACAAAGTGGATTTTTAAGGCTTTTTAGCGTGAAAATCTGTTCCCATCTGTGTCGGGAGCACTGCAGCCAGAGAGGCGGGGTTTCACGGTGCTTCTCATCGGTTTCTCAGTAAAAAAAAACTCATATAATCGTGTCAAGGTTGTAACATTCAGTTTTAATCGGCAGCTGTTGTTTACAAAATTGTAAAATAAAAAAAAACATGAACGCGGTCTTTCAGGCAGCTGAAATATCCATTCTCTCCTCTCCTCCCCCCATAACTTTGGGGAAATAAAGAGAAACTGTTTCCAAATTCTCAAAAAATTGTTATGTGTGATAGTATGTAGTATACTAGAAATTTCCTTAATCCAGTAATCCGTAATGTTTTACATTACAACAGGATTTACCAGGAAGTCTAAACTCTCGTCTTTTCAGGAAGTCTTATTTTTTGTGCCCTGCTATCAGCTGGTTTCCATCCTCTTATTTCAGCAATGGAAAACCGTAAATACACACTATGTGTTGTAATACTGTGTCTGGTGGCTTACTGTTATTTGTCAGTCTTAAGTGACAAAAGACCGATTATCTTGGCGTTTAAAATAACACAAAACACAAACTGAATTTCGCACAACACCGGACGTGGGAAAATCCTGGCTGAATAGAATCGGCAAGAACATTTTGGCCCATTAATATTTTCAAAGCATTTATTCCAAGCTTGAATGGGTTTGTAGTCACCTGGTGACACAGTGATGCAGAGCTGTATGTCGTCTGCATAGTTATGGTAACTGAGTTTTTTATGATCTGATCTAAAGGGAGCATGTAGATGTTGAATAAGGGGGGGCTTCAGGATGGACCCTTGGGAAACCCCACTTGTGACTTCTACCACCTCTGGTGTAAAGTCCTTTAACCCTTCAAGGTCCTAGACCTTTTTGAGGCAAATATCTGCCTGAGCTTTTTTTTTTTATTTAATTGTGGCGTTATAACACTATCTTAAAACTTTTAGTCAAGTGGTATACATACCTTTTTCATGAAAAAGAATTTTCACAATATAAAAACTATGGAGTGCTCATAAGAATGTTATAAAACATTGAATTAGAAACAAAAATAAACATTTTAGCCCTTTAAAGCCTGACCCATCAAAAAAAAAAAATAGTCATAATAAATAATAGTAATAATTTTTTTTAGAATGTTTATGTTTATTTAGACTTTTGTTTATGATTTTATTTTTGAATCACATTTTATATGGTAAACTGTTTTTAGAACTTTTGGCTCACAACGATGTGACTTTTATATATGTAAACAAATCTTGCTGTTATGCCATTTCAGGACGTGACAGACCACATTTCCCATGATGCAATGTGGTCAAAATGGCCACCGACTCCTATCACGTAACAAGGTCAAAATGGCCACCGACCATAACAACAAGATAACGTTGCTATGAGAAAGGTATATAACACGGCCGCGCACTGAAATCTCCTTTCACCATTGGCACTCCACCAGACTGAGGGCACACACACAGCTGTTCATCCCGTTGGGATTTCCCCCACATGCCACGTGCTCGATTTCTCGCTGGACCGAGAACTTCCGAAGCAAACTCATCCCTGCATTGCCGATGCAGGAGGTCGACTTTAAAAAGTACTTTGAATCCACTTCGATCAGAGACTGAGAGCCGCCTATCTCCCAGTGATCGTCGTACTACATTTTGTTTTGGCCAAACAAAATGTTGAAGAGCCCAGAGACGTCGGGGTTCCCCTTTTCCTTGCTGTCTGACGGACCTGCTCTCACCGAAGCGCTCTAGGATGCCCGCTGATTCGGAGCTGGGACATCCCCCCTGAGACAGGTAAAACAGGACTTTCCCCTTTTTTTTCCTCTTTTCACCTATTTGGATTAGTTTAATGCTTAATTACTCAGAGACAGAGTTTGTTTAACTGCTGGATATTTCTGATGTATGTGCATGCATTTTTGCAAATGATTTTAGCTGTGTTTGGTTTGTGGTTCTTATAAGCTGATCCCACCGAAGGTCGATCTTTTCATCTTTCCCCCCTTTTTTTCCTTATCTCCAGGTCAATCTCGTTGTCTGTAACTTTCCAGTTCGCGTATTTACCTTGAATCTTCGTTCAGGAGTAGGACCGCCCCTTGGGGGTTACGGCAAGATGGCGGAGTGAATAGCCGTAACGTAACGAGCTCTCGGCATCAAACTGATTTTAATGCACATTTTTGTCACCAGTTTCTGTAAACGCAGCTGCAAATAATTTACTAGAAAAGATTAACACAAACTCTCAGCGAAAGACTAAACCAACACACTTATAATGCCTAGAAAATCCGGACAGAAGCGTCCTAACAACTTCATGCCCGACGAGGAGGGGGCTAGCTGCCTAGCTAGCGACCACGATTATACAAACAACGGAATGGACTGCAACCAGTAAACAAGCCTTGTAGAAGAATTCCCTCCCTTGCCCATAACGCCATGTAAGCCTCCGCTCCATAAGAAACCAACTTTTACTAGAGAAGTCGGGCTCGGCTCAGACGACGCAGTGCGCTCTTTGGCGGATCTTATTAATAGCAGGAGCGACACCCTCGAAAAAATGGTGGAATCTCTTTGCGGCGACATTAAAGTCTTAAATGCAAAAGTGGTTTACATTGAGAAGAGGGTGCAAAGGAACGAGGAGTCTGCTGTGAAAACCATGAATCGGGTCAGTGAGCTGGAACGATACAGCCGCCGGTGGAACCTGCGGCTCCGAGGGCTGACAGAGGACAGGGAGGAGGATGTGCGGGCTCGAGTAATCAGCGTGTGTCAGGTGATTCTACCGGAGGAAAAGGAAAGTCTCCCTGCTGCTTTAGACGTCGCACACCGGGTGGGAAAACCTCAACAAGATCAGTCAAAACCTAGAGGCGTTATCTTGAGATTTATCTCTCGAAGATTCAGGGATGCTGTTTGGAAAGCAGCAAAAATCAACTCTTTTCTCCAAAACAACGGTCTTTGCTTCTCAGAGGACTTAACCCAAGAGGACAGAGAGAACAAACAAAAACTGTGGCCGCACATAAAGAAAGCTCTAGAAGAAGGAAAACGGACTATTTCGTGGGTGGAAGAGGATTCGTGAACGGGTCAGAAATTCTTCGTGATCTGTCAAGCTTCGATCCAAGGGTTTTTCCTTTTATCTCCGGGCAGAGTCTTGTGTTACTTGGATGGCAGGTGTTTATTCGTTTCTTACTTTTATGATTATATGTTTGAATATTATTCCTCTTTCTGGGAGTGATTTTGAGTTTACATCATGGTGCTGAGTTATAATACTAAATAAGATACCGATCTCGACAGCCTACTGCTACTTTTCAACACTAGTAGTATTTAACCAAGGTTTTCTAAGGTTACGTTCTTTATCTTTCATTGTTCTTATCTCTGTTTTTATTAATGTTGTCAATTGTCTCACTAATGCCAGGGGTCTTCGTAATAGTGTTAAGAGAAAAGCTTTATTTTTGTTGGCAAAACAATTCAAATCAGACTTTACCTACTTTCAAGAAACTCACTCTAATGAGGACGATTCTAACTTTTGGAGGTCTCAATGGGGAAATACTGTATGGCTCTCTCACGGAACAGTGCGGTCAGCTGGGGTAGCCTTTTTAAAAAACAGGTTTAATGGAAATGTCTTGACCACACAATGTTATTGAACAAAATGACTCAACCTACTTAGTTTCAAATATTTAATCGGTACAATACAAAGAAAGAAAATGTTAACCTTTGTTGTCATTGAAAACATTTTTACAGGTTGGTTGTGTCATGAACTAGAGTGGGAGATGAACCCGGTATTCAATCAGACACTTAAAGTAATGCTTGACATGATTTATTGAAGAGACGATGAGGATGGATCAGGCAGGTGTACAGAAAAATAGTCCAGAGCCGAGTTCAAAGTGGTAATCCAAGCAAAAAAACTAAAAATGTAAACAGGGTGGCAGGCAGAATCAAAAAACAGAATAGGATCAGGTAATCAGGCAAAACACAGAATGCTGGATGGTTCTTACCGCAGGAATCAGGAGGCATGAGCAATGAGACATGTGTGAAGTTTCCGGCAACAAACAGAAAAACTGAGGAGGGTTTAAATAGGCAGCAGGACAGGTGGAAAACCAATTGGGCTCAAAATAACTAGGGACAGGTGACAGTGATCAAAGAAGGGGAAGTGACTGAGAGAAACACAAGCATCCTTTAAATAAAAACGAATAGAGAATGACCAGCTAAACTTAAAAACAGTAAACAAGCTATAAACAATGCTCCAACACCAATAAAAACTAGAAACAGAACTAACCCTTAAAGCAGGAAAGCTAACTTAACCAAAATATCAACAAGAAACAGAACAGAATATTACAGGTTGATTAGATTCCCAAATGCATTTATATTGTTACGAGGTGATTTTAACAGTATTCCTAAGATCTAGCGGGCTATTGATAAAAGTTCCCCCCTTCTATTCTACATAGCTCAGACTCAATTACTTGACTGGACTTCATAAGAAGATGTTAAACCTCATAGATCTAGGGAGAGAGAAGAATCCTAATAGTAGAATTGTACACCTGGAGCAATAAACCAGGCTTAGGCAATCGCGACTGAACTGTTGCTCATATCTGACGTTTAAATAGATTATGTTTAATCTTAGTATCTGCCCTATCCTTAACTGATTATAAAGCCATATGCATGTCTATTAATACTTAGCTGGTTATACTCCTGTCACACACTCAAGTTATTGGAAGCTCAATTGTTCTGCACTGCAGAATGAGGTAGTCCAATATAAGATTAGGGACATGATTTCACTTTATTGGTCTAAAGCAAATAATAAAACATTTTGGTATCAACTGGATCTGCTCAAATATGAGATAGGAAAGTATTTTAAGAAAGTTGGGGCTGAAACAGTCAAAGCCAGAATCGGAGGAATTAAAGATTATCTCTATTATAACAAAATTATCCTGCAAGATTTTGACTCCCTGACAAGGAGGAAAAAGAACATTTATATTACTCACAAATCAAACTTGATGAAATGTATCATCAAAAAGCAAAGGTTGCCTTTATTAGGTCTCGCTCTAAGTGGGTAGAAGAAGGTGAACAAAACAAACTCTTGTTTTCTTTAGTCTAAAGAAATCTCGTTTCATCAACCAGTATTAGTAAGTTAAATATTAATGGAGTCCTCACTAAAGATCATCGCAATTTTTGTTCAAAATTTTATAGGACTTGTATAGCTCTCAATTTAGCCCCAACTGCGTCTGATCAATTTTTTTATACTCCCTGTCCGTGAAGATGATAAGTGAAACTGATAGAGAGCACTGTGACATGCCTATATCACTTGAAGAAGTACAGCAAGCTATAAACCAACTAAAAAAATAACAAATCGCCGGGGTGTGATGGGCGATCCTCAGAGTTTCACAAATCTTTTTTGAAAGTCTTCATAGAATCCATTGAAAACAAATGCCTTCCCATCTCTCTGACCCATGGAACAACAGTTCTAATTCCTAAACCAAACAAGGATAAATTATTTCTAGTTAACTGGCGCCCAATTTGTTTATTCAACAACGACTATAACATTTTAGCTCTTATTTTGGCTAAAAGATTATGTTCTGTCTTGGACTCTATCATAAATGAAACACAATCAGGCTTCATGAACAAAAGGCATATAGGAAATAACATTAGGCTTATTTTAAATATTTTGGATTACCCAGAATTGGTAGAGGATGGTGGGCTCATGCTGTTTGTAGATTTTTACAAAGCATTTGACACTGTTGAACATCCATTTATTGTACAGTCCCTTAAAAAATTCAGATTTGGTAAGTTTTTTTCCTCAGCGATTATAAGTCTATATAACAATAGTAATACCTCAATCAGACTATCAGGTGGTATGTCTTCCAGGTTCAACGTCTCTCGAGGCATCCGACAAGGGTGCCTGGCTTTGCCCTACCTCTTTCTGTTGGTAGCCCAGCTTTTGTCTGATCACATTAAATCGGGTGAGATAAACGGCATCAATATATTAGGTAGAGAGCTTATTATATCTCAACTGGCGGACGATACCGCTCTCTTTCCTAAAGATGAAAAGCAAGTCTCTATTGCAATAAATACCATGAAAACATTTTCTATGGCCTCTGGCTTAAGGCTAAATATTAATAAATGTGAAATCATGTCTATAAAGGACTGCATGAAATCTTCTATTTGTAATATCCCAGTTAAAAGTGAACTTGTTCACTTAGGTATCACAATTACTAAGGACCAAAAAAAAATAACTTTATTGAATTTTGACCCCATTATCAAAAAACACAGAAAAGCTGAAACCAGTGGCTTTCAGTCAATCTCTCCCTCAGAGGCAGAACCCTAATGTCTAAGGCAGAAGGTTTATCACGATTAACATATCCAGCTCTTTCTCTCCATGTGGACAAAAAACATATTACTGAGATTGACAAGCTCCTTCTTCTTATTTCTTATGGAAAAAGAACTCATCATGTGAAGAAGTCTGTTCTAACAAATCCCTATGAAAAGGGTGGATTAAACTTTATCGATTCTATATTCTTATAATACCTTTAAAATAAATTGTTGAACACTTCTTTAAAAACCCTAACTCTATTTGGAATTTCGTACCATGCACTTGCTGTCAAAACTGTCTGGTTTGAGCTTTTTCTTAACCTGTAATTATAATATCGATAA
>NC_046371.1:7418682-7523368 GCF_011125445.2 Fundulus heteroclitus | reverse complement strand
GCCAGATTCTTTAGCAATGATTTAGGCTGAAAAATACTTTACTGGTCTGATGTAAAGCTTTCATTTGAGTGTTGAAATTTTATTAGGTTAAAGCCATAATCACCTAAATTAACACTTGCAATATACCACTCTGTGAGTTATAGATATAAATATTGAGTCATGATTTTTAAAATATTACTGAAATCATATAACTGTTTGATTAATTGTAACTCATTGATATGAATCTTCACAGACAAGCACACAGCCTCAGAATCCTTATCGACAATGTTCAAGTGCTCTAACACAACCCATTAAAATATCGAAATGAGTCCAGATGTAGGACATCTTTCCAGTGTAAAAAAAAACAAACAGGGTAAATGGCTACACCACAAAAATGGATAATAAATAAACTAAAACAGTCTGACAGTGACAAAGGGAAATGGACAGTGAAGAATTAAAGCTAGGGTTGTCGATTTTTCCGGAAGATACCCCAAGTCCCTTTTTGAAAAACAAGACCGTCTTAACTTGCTCTTCCACTCTTCAGGGGGATTGTGTGAAAAAAACTCCCAAATCCAATCAGGTCTTATTTCTTTCTACTGAGGCTTTCAGCTTCTCCTCATAAACTTGTACACGGTTCGCTTCTTGTCACTCTCAGCCCTGTGCAAAGTCTACGGAGAGAGTGGCGGAGCTACAATGAACGGCTAACACCGAAGCTAACTGCTAAGCTAACTGCTAAGCTAACTGGCTACATAAACAATAGAAGTGTGCATGCGCAGCCAGCAAGCAGAAACTAACAAGGAGCGTGCACGCACACTGGTGTTGTGTAAGCATGCCAGAATTATTGGCATGTGGGACAACCAATAGATAAGGCGATACCCCTGGAACTTTAGGCACATAGGAGAATGAGAGCACGAACCAAACTCTGGTTAGATAACATTAAGGTTTTGACTACTTTCAGGATGGAAGGACAATTTTAGCCAGAATAACAAAAAGTGTTTCTGAACAGGATTACCAACTATGGCTTTAATGACATCTGGTGTACTGGTGGGGGCAATTGGCACAGTAGTGAAACACAGATGGGGAAAAAAGTCAATCAAACCAGAAAAAAACATTAAATATTTGGTAAAAACAAATATAAACCCAACATATTTAAATGTAATTCCATTTCAGGAGCTTAGCCTATCTGTTTTTAACCTGCAGGTTTTGGTCAGCTTCTGATTCATGCATGGAGAATACTATTTTTCCAGTTTTTCTCCAGTGCAGGGAGCTTTATCTCCCAGTTTGAGTCTGGATTTTCACCAACGTTTGCTGTTCAACACGGATACCAAACCATGCTTTGTTATCTGCACCGTACACATGTATTCTACCAGGTGGACACTGCATTTATTTTGGAGATTATTGGTGCAGGATGCACATAAGAGACACATGCAATCCCAATATGCTAAGAAGCATATTGGGGAATGAGACTAAATCCTTTCCTTTTTTTCATCTTCCCTTTTGACAGCTGGAGAAGGGAACAAACACATCATTAAATCAGCAATGCCCCACTGTTACCGTTATAATGAATCTGTGTCTGATGTCAACATCATTCATTAAAAAAAATATGTGCAGCCATTCAGGGACCCAAGTTCCCTCAGTTTTGAAATATTGGGCTAATTGCAGGATCCTACCGGAGAACGTCTCTCTGCTTCAGGAGCATTTTCAGATAATACCATTAAAAATAATAATTGATGAAGTTGGATCTGGGCAAGGGTAATGAGAGCTTTAAAAGCTTTCTGTCCTCATACAATACAATTTCCAAATCAATATTTCATTAACTGGAGAGAGGTACAATGTTCCCTGTTAATAAGGAGGATTTGGCTCAGCACAGAGCCAGAAAATTTCAGGTCTGAAGGTGGGAGAGTTTCAAATCTAACACAAATATTCCTGCTTCTGCCCTCTTTTGATTTTTGCCATGTGGTCTTTAACAACCACTATATGTTATCATAATGCCAAAAAAAAGGAGTCAGCAATGACATATGAAGAAACTGTTGCTCCCCAGAAATCTGGCAAGGTTCATAAAGTAGTTTTTTAATTTATTGTATCTGGAACCAGAAGAAGAAAACTTTTAAGGCACCTGCCAGTCATCCTACGATTAGATGTCCATAGAGCTAGACCACAAAAGACTCAGAGAAACTGCAACAAATTCAAGCGCTCGCTCTCTCAGACTCTGCAGAACCCAGTCAGCATCAATCAGAGAAATACTAAACAAGCTAGTTTGGAAGAGTAGAAAAAGAAAGTCTGTTTTTTCAAAACAACACAATTAGGTTTGAAAAACTGTATCGCAGCTAACTAAGGGGAAAAGTTTCCTTTGGACAAACAAGGCCAAAAAAGAGATCTTTGGCTATGCTGAGCCACAATTTAATTGGAGAAAACCCAATAAACCCGGGCATACCCTGAACAGGTTGCCAATCTATCACAAAGAGACACAGCCATGCACACACTCTCTCACACCTAAGGGCAATTTGGAGAGACCAATTATGTCATGTTTTTGGACTGTGAGGGGAAGCCAGAGTACCCAGAGAAAACCTACGAATGCACAGGGAGAACATGCAAACTATATGCAGATAGACCCCCAGGACAGGTTTCAAATAGCGCTGCCAACTTCACCACTGTGCAGCCAATCAACAGAATAAAGATCCAAAATGATCCACGCAGCAAATCTACTATAGACTGTATGCATGATAGACACATAAGCACCAAAACTGAACCTTGGAGCGCTGGAAGCAGGTGGTCTGCTTTGATGAATCCCATTTTCTTTGACATCATGTGGATGGCCAGCTGCATATATGTCCCTTGCCTGGAGAAGACTTGGCAAAGGAGGCACTATGGCAAGAAAGCAAGCCAACAAAGACAGTATGATGCTTTGGGCAATGTTTTTCTAGGGTTCTTCCATTCACAAGGTTACTTTGATGCATAACCCATTATGTTGCAAACAGGTCTGGTCCACAGATGCTCCACCTCATGACTTAGAAGACTTGAAGGGTTTTCCGCCGAACATCTTGGTGCCAGATGCCACGACACACCTTCAGGATTCCAGTGGAGTCCACGCCCAAACAGCAATGACGGTTTTACCAGCTTAAGTAGGACCAGCACACTATAAGGCAAGTGGTCATAATGTTATGTCTGATAGAGGTATGGTGCCATGCCTTCTAATGCACCTCGATGTCTTCAATCACAACTGCTTCATCACTACAACACAGACAAACATGCGCCAAATATTTCAAATATGGGTAATTTATTCAACCCAGCTGACACTCCAAGCACTAGGCCTTTTATCAAACCTGAGAAGGAGAAAGGAAAGGAAAGAAATTCCAACATGTAACAATATATAATACGACGGTTGATCACATATAAACAAATCAAGTACAAACAAACTGAGGTTCATTTAGACACCTTTACCAGGAGCCTTTCGCTCCTGAACATGTCTGAATGCAGTCAAAGGTAGAAAAAGGAAAAAGGAGTTTCAGAGTCACTTCTTCCTCAGAGAACGCCTGATTCCTGGGAGAGAGCGGAGGTGAAGTGGAACAAGAGATGGAAAAACTGTTAGCTTTGTAAACCGCCTTTCTGCCTCAGCACAATGTCCTTTACTCTGACTCGGCTTAAGGTGGATTTGTGTTGAGAGGAGACCGTGTGGAGTTCAAGCATCAGCGCCGATGCAGCCGTGCTTGTCATTCAGAGCCGCGTGTCTGCACATTTGATTACCTATTGTGAAGTTGTAATGAAATTCAACCTGCAGTATGAGAATTACTGAAAGTTAATTTTACTGTTACAGTCTTTGAAGACGCTTCTTCTCCCTGTCTGCTGCTCGTTGGTCCCCCCCGAAGTACGGGTGCTGGGAGAGCTGTGGCGCGCGTGACAAATTGAAATATTGAAATTTCATCGTGAGGAACTCAAAGCCACGCTGCGTTCAGACCCAGCAGGATTGTGTAGGATTTGTCTCTGGTTTCATGTAGGATGTGATCCTTTAGAGAGGTCTGCGGGAGAGTAAAGGGAAGCTGTTTCCAGCATATCCGCTGAGAGCTGCTCTTCTTGCAGGATTCAGGAGTAATGCAGCACTGACATCCAGAGGAAAAAGATATGTTCACTTCAGAGTGGAAATTACATTTGAATCTTTTCCAATTTTAACTTTACCTTTTAATGGACATCATCCGTCAATAGCAACAAAGAGTCAGACGGGGAGAAAGAGATTTTAGTTGGATGAAATCTTCTGCAGATTTTCCACCCACATAGGCTCCTACCATCTGGCTCCTGCACCTAAACGCTGTTATTTCAGCTGCTTCTGCTCGAGCAACAACAAAATTTACCCAAAGTTGATTGATGACGCTCAATCATTTAAACTGCTCTGCTCTCAAATGTTGTTTTTACACCAAATCTTACATAGGAATTATTTTTATGAGGACAAAGGAAATAGAGGTAACCTTTAGAATTTTAAGTCAGTGGAAAGAGTATCCCTAATTTAGCTTTGTTAAAGTAGAATACTGTAAAAATAGTTTGAGTATATATTAGTAGTATATTTATTCAAGGGGGGAAAATTTTTCACCTTAAAAAAATACTCACCAGCTTGTAATTACCATTGCAAAACATGTTTGCATGGCTGCTGTATATGTTTAGTACTATTCTGTTTTTTTTCTCAATAGGACAGCACACTCTTTTGCCTTCTGAGGAATTTCCTCTAAATTGAGGCATTTAGAGAAAGGAAGCTTTATTCTTTTCTAAAATTATCCTTCCATTCTGAGATTTGCATAATTTCTCTAGATTAGAGGTGTCCAATTGTGGCCATTTGGGTTCCTCTAAACTGATTTTTTGCGACCCCCCCCCCCCCCCCCCCAACTGCGATTCAAGAACTACTTGGCCCATCTGAACAGCTGGTTGATGCAGATGGAGACTTTTTTATTTTATTCGAGCAAAATTATTTCACACAAGGTAAACACTTCTAAATGAAATTGTTAGTCCTTTAATGACCACATTTTTTGCTTTCTCTTTATTTTTATAGCAAATAGGACCAGATCTATTCAATTACTTTTACTGAAGTGGAGACTTTCGTGCACAAAAAAATCAGCTTTTAATTATTAATTAAAACTGTCTAAATACAGCAAGCGTTTTCAAAGATGGATTGCTGCTGACAATTGACAAAAGCTTTCTTTTATTTTCAATCGAGCGATGAATCAATGATCAGTGAGGCAAATGTGAAAAACCCATTTTAAGTTTTGGATCAACAATGATTTACACATCCCTCTCCTACAGAAAATATGACTAATAAATATTGCATGCTCATATTTTGTGGTGAAGGTAAAAATAAAATTGTCAAACTTTCTGATAAGAAATAATCACAAAATAATTTTTGGTTTATTTAACTTTGTTTTTCATTCTATTTTCTGGCCCTGGAATACTTTTGACTTGGCAGTTCTGACCAAGCTGACGTAAAGTTTTGACACCGCTGTAAATAGCTCGCACAGCAGCAATAGCTCGCTGCTGTGTGACGTCTCCTTCTATTATTGGCAGTGATTGGTCAGAGTTTTGGTCCAGCTCTCACTCTCCTCTGTCCCTTAAGTTCCAGGTGAATCGCCTTACCTATTGGATGTACCACATGTTGATCATTCTGACGCGCAATTATTCAAAAAAAGGACATGGGGAAACTTCCGCAAAATAATCTTTTATTGTCACCATGTGTTACCGCAGCATTTTTTTCAGGACATTTTTTTTAGGGTACACACAATAAACAGCAAGGAATGAATAATGGGTACAGAACAGTTTTTTTTATAGAGATTAAAGCATGCAGGAAAAAAACAAAAACAGAACAGTCTTTAGGGTCTGCTAGGACTCACACCGAGTTCCCAAAGTCGGTCCTATTTAAATATAAAACAGTGCTGATGGTTAATGTGCATTATTCTTGAACCTTAATATACAGAAATGTGCAATGAAACATTCCTGATGGTTAAGAAAAGTATGCATTCACAGTAGTGATGTTGTAACGTGTACAGACTCAGTCTTCTCAGCAGGGGGTGATAGCCTTCACAGCTTTGGCGAAGAAGCTGTTTTTTTATTCTGTCCGTACTGTATTCTATGTTCCTGAAACGTTTACCTGATGAAAGAGGGGCAGACAGCTCATATCCTGGGTGGGTGGGATCTGTGGCGATGCGTCTGGCTCCTCTCTGGACTCGTGCAGAGTAAAATGAGTCCAGATCTTACAGACGGCATCCCACAATTCCCTGTGATGTTCTCACCACCCCTGCTAAGTCCTTCTTCTCCTTCACTGTGCAGCTCCTATACCACACAGGTATGCTAAAACATTGAACACTGTCTATTGTAGCGATGTAAAAGTTTTTCAGCAGCTTAGTGGAAAGTCCAGTCCGTTTCAGTTTCCTGAGGAAGAAAACCCGTTGTTGGGCCTTCTTCACCAGGTGGGAGGTGTTTATGGACCAGGAGAGGTTGGAGGAGATGTGAACGCCCAGGACCTTAATGCCGTCCACACGCTCCACCACCTTCCCCTGTATGCAGAGAGGAGTGTGTTCAGTCTTCCTGGAGCTCCTGTAGTCCACTATGACCATTGGAAAAATCGCCGACTCTACCTTTAAAGTACCAGTGGAGTGTAGCAGATTCCATATGTTCACATTTATGATGGTAGGGCAGAAAAAAATATTTTTCCTTGCAGGAAAAAAATTATAAGGGGCCAAATACTTTGCCCTGCCCTGTAGAAAAACTGATTTCATGAATAGGAAACATTTGAATAAGTCAATAAAATGTCATCAGAAGAAAGAAAATAATGTAGTGACATAAATTAACTATAATGTATAATGTATATTCCTTCCCGTTCTCGTGCCACACTGAAAAATCAGTAAAGAGACAGCAGTCAAGATGCAATAAATGGTAAAATATACACATTTTCAGTTTCACGGTGTGTTTATAAAATATGTAAAGCTACTATATAAATTAAAGAAAACTATATTTTATATTCATATTGTTTTGAAACAAATGTCAAAGAGATAAAGCATTGAGTTTTTATTCTTTGGCAGAAAAACTGGGGAGTTTGTCCTCTGTGGAGGCCGTCCAAAGAACCAACAAAGTGTATCGTGTCTGGGTTTGTCTCTCAAGGGCAAAGCTTCCACCGTCGGCCAGCAGGCAGCCAGCTCTGTGGTGTTTGTGCCAAAGATTTCATTTGGGACTTAAAACACTTATTCTGCTGCTGTCGTTTTTTTCTTTTTTCTTTTTTTTTTTTTTGCACACCATCACCACCACAGAGATGGAGAGAGAAATGGGGAAAAATAAAACATAAAATGGAAAAGTTAAAAGGAAATGAATAACACCCCGAGGCCCCGCCGGCACCACTGGCTTCTGATTTCTATTAGATTCTCGATCCGAGCCTCCGCTGGGCCAACCGGTGCATTGACCAACAACCAACATTAAAGACAAATGAAAGGAAACAACCGGGTTTTTCATCAAGGTGAGTGTTTGTGTGCGTGCTGGCACGCTTGTGTGTGGAGTATTTTCATTGCACAATTTGACTTTTCATGAATAATATAATCCTAAAGACTATTTGACTTGTTCTTCCAGTTAATTCCCAACGCCGGCAGCACATTTTCTTGTCTCGTTGCTGGATGAGTTCATGCTTGGAAAGAAACCATACATAATTTACTTCATATAAGCACTGAACTCCAGCATGGCCTCCCTGTGGAGGGATGCTGGGGCCGTGAAGATGGTTGTGTTCTGCAACAATAGGTTTGGTTTGGCTGCAAATAACTACTACTGAGTGTCAAAGGCAGTTATTAACAGCATTTGTCATTTTTAATCACAAATACCAAGTTGGGATACAACCTGATTATCAGGAAGAAAAGAAAGAAAAAAACCCAGCCAGTTATTATTTTATGAATACCTGCCCGGTGAGGTGTGGTATTATAGAACGATTGATGAAGGAGGGAATTCACGCACTGGAGCTCTCCAACAGCAAGCACTGCACACCTTTACAGCAGAAACACAAACAACTTATTTCCAAATGCAGGGATTTGTTCACAAAATAACTCAACTTTCAGTTTAAATACTTCAGTCAAGAAACTCTTCAACTAGGCTTATGGCACGAGGCAGATGAGCGTTCACACTGAGCCTGGTTCTGGTTCTGCTGGAGGTTCTCCTCCCTGTTAAAGGGGAGTTTTCCTCTCCACTGTCGCTTCATGCATGCTCAGTATGAGGGATTGCTGCAAAGCCATCAACAATGCAGACGACTGTCCACTGTGGCTCTACGCTCTTTCAGGAGGAGTGAATGCTGCTTGGAGAGACTTGATGCAACCTGCTGGGTTTCCTTAGAGAGGAAACTTTCTCACCAACCTGGAGGATTTGATAGAATTTGATGTTGTAAAGAGCCTTGAGATGACATGTATCATGAATTGGTGCTATATAAATAAAATTTAATTGAACTGACAATCAACTAAACCACCAATACAAGTGAAAGGAACAGAACATAGAAAACTAACTAATCTACTTGGGGGGGAAAATAGTAAAAAGGAACAAAAACCAATGACCAATCAAATAAAGTGAATGTGTGTGTTTAAGAAGCAACGTTTGATCAAAGGCAACTGGAACGAGGCCACAAAAAAAAAATGTATGCAAAAATCTAAAATTAGAATCAAAGAATGAAAACCTAGTTGTTCAAAGGTGCAGGAGTTTCCGTGTTCTATATTGAGTCCCCGCTCGACAGCTGTCCGAAAGTTTAAACTCGGTTCACGTTGCAGTAAAGCTATAATGTGACAAATCTCTTTAAGTTAGCTACTCACTAATTTTTCCAGTTTTGGATTATGTTTATGATACAGATTCCTTCAATATACTATCATAATTGTTTTTAATGTGCAAACCTGTCTGCTTCTACTCAGATGTCACTCTTGGTGCTGTTAAAAACAATTATTCTATTGTGTCATATTCTATTCTTTAACTTTCATATTTTCCTATTTTTCGCTAAGTCGCTCATGAGCTCCCCTACAACGGCCTTAATTAATGATCAATACTTCAAATCTTACATTTCATTTATTACTTTTAAGTTTCGATAATTTCTCTTGAAAAATATTGTTTATTGTTATCATTCCTTCTGATTTTTTATTGTGTCTGCACATTAGCAAGTTATAAATCAGAACATAGAACTGTTTTCATATCCTTATATTTGAAAATCTATATGTGTAAAATTATATATATATATATATATATATATATATATATTAGTGTGTGTGTGTGTATATATATATATATATATATATATATATATATATATATATATATGTATGTATGTATGTATGTATGTATGTATGTATGTATGTATGTATGTATGTATGTATGTATGTATGTGTGTGTGTGTGTGTGTGTGTGTGTGTGTGTGTATATTAGTTTATGTCCCTGTTTGGGTTTAAACCCAGCGAAATGGAGATGAAGCTGTCAGGTAGGAAAAGTTGTGCTGATAAGAAGATGAGGAAGAAGAGGATGAGAGGAAGAGGATGAAGCTGTCTGCTCTTTTCAGAAGTATGCGGTGTTTTGTGCGGAGGGACCGAAGCGGCCTCCAACCTGAGATTGGGGGCACTTGTCTGGTGAAATTGGGGCCAGCAGATGGCATTTCATTTGAAAATGCACTCAAAGCTGCTCAGAGCTGACAAGAGCTTTGGAGCGACGCGGGGACGGGCAGACACACAAACCGGATCGGTCACATCAGGAGCAGGAAACTAAAGGCCAATTAGGATCAGCGGAGAGTGAAGCTCTGGGCCCAGAAAACAATGAGACACCCTGACCTTTTAGAAAATACACATCTCTAAAGAAGGCACGCTTTCAGGTCCTGAGTTTGTTCTCCGAGGCCTGGTGAGTCTTTTTTCTCCCCATTCAATTCGATTTATTAGCAGCAAAACATCTAGCAAAGATGAAAACGAAGCAGACAACTTCAAGGGAATGCCTTTTAATAAACAGATAAAATCCTCAAAGACTACATTTTTTTTTACCAACATGATCAAACTGTGCAGCAACTTTAGATTGAAGGGCAATGAAATCAGAAAATATGGCCAAGTGAAGAAATTAAATAGCAAAGGCCATAAACACTTTTAAACTTAAAACCTCTAGAAAACCATTTGTTGTTTAAGATGGACAGATATAGATGTAAAGAAGCAATAAGGTGATGGTAGTAATTACCTGAATTGTGTTTCTACTATCAAGCCCCAAAGTAGGCTTGATTTCTTGTTTATTTTCTTCTTATTGCATTAATTTACATTTTTGCTGTTTTTTGTAATACCCAAAGATATATCACTACCAAAAGTAAAAGCATAGCTTTACTGACTGAGCTGCACATTTTGCTGTTGTTTAGTATGAGTTTTCCCTGTACTCTGTCAGCAACAGTGTGTTCAATTATGTCAGAACTGGAAACAACAATCAGAAAATGTGCTGAACAGTAATAACTGAATGAACTGAAACATTAACATGTAGCAGGGACCGTTCTTTGGATTTTGATCATTTTCTTGCACATTGTTCTCCTTTCCGAGCCAGCTGGCCCAATGTGTGGCGCCGTGTGGAGCTTTGGCGGAACGACATCCCTCTGACAAGAGTCAGGTTACCACGACAGTCCTCTCCCAGATTCCTCGGCTGCTGAGAGGCTGTAATGGGTTTGAAGACGGTCACAAGGCTGCAGAGAATTGTGGATGAGATAAATGCTTATTTTGCATAGCACCCTATACTATGCAAGCCTTTTTTGAGAGAAGCTCTGAAAGTTTCTAACTTTGTTTTTCTTGTCTGTGATATATAGTTTTTTTTATTTGCTTTTGTATTTAAACCCTGAGAAACTGTTTCCAACCACTTTATACTGTTGTGAATCCAAACAGGAATCACCAGGACATTCCAAAACCCAGTGCTGAAGAGAAGTCCATCCTGACGGTCCATCCTGAAGCAGTTTCTTGGCTCAACTGTAATTAGTAGCCGTGGAACAAGTTCAGAGAAGAGAAATAGCAGCCTTCGTCTTTTACAATCCCATTGCTGGTGTTCTGATGCAAAAAAAAAAAGATATATTATGCATGTGGCTCAGAATCATTAGGCTTCCCATGTTTTTTTCCTTCTGTATTAAACAGATTTTAAGTTCCCTTCTTAGATTGAAATGTGATCTGAATTACATTTTCAATAAAACCTTTAAAAGCCATCTGAGAGTCATACGGATTCTAGCTCATTTGTAGGGCTTCATTCAGCTTTGATTACTGTAGAAAAGAGTTTTTGTCCTTGTAGCAGCTCTTTTTCAATAAAGTGTGTTTTGCAGATTATATCTATCACTTATTTTCATTTAGTAGTTAGTAGACAATAATTTATTAGTATGATAGGATCCCTCAAAGGGTATTAATTGTAGAAACAAGCACACATTTTCCCCCAAATTACTATAAAGTAATTTTTTTGACCTGTTTGATAACAGATTAAGCAGATAAACACATTGAATATTGAAGATATAATACCCTAAAATCTAACAGCACTGTAGGAAATAAGAGAAGCAAACAAAAATTCGACTGAAATCCGATCAAAAAAGATACATTTTTCTTCCATTAAGAACAATCAAGTAGACTTTTGCGGCAACATTTTGGCTCCAGCTCCCGTCAAAACCTTATTTCGAAACCTGAAAGTGTCCAGCAGTCTAAGACAGAACATTTATCATTATCTGTGTTTCACCAAAACGTCCTGGAGCTTGTTTCTCAAAGAGCTTTGGTTGAAGTGACGGGCTGACGATCAGTGATGCTGACAGGCTTGGACTCAGAGGAGGAGTAGTGCTGTCTGCTGTCACGCTGACACAACCACCGAACCCATCAGGGTGAAGCGGTGACAGAGCAACTGGCACACACTTAAGGCTCTATTTACGCCTGTCGGATCAAAACAGGCTCCAAAACAGAGCCGCAGTGGGATGTTTGTGCTCACTTTGCTTTTTTGATGGCTGCAAGTGTGCAGCGGTCGGAGAAGGGACATCGTGAATGTAGGACAGTACACAATTCTACATTTTTAAAATGCTAAACTGCAAAAAAAAATCACTTTGAAATTATCCCCAGATATTTAATTATTGCTCCAATCAACTGTAAATGTTATGTTTCCTTCCACAGAAAGTATACCTGGTCCAGTTTTTCTGTCCTCTCAGAAAGTATACCTGGTCCTGCTAAACATTTGTTTCTGTTGGAAGGAGTTGCTCCTCTCTACTGCCGCCTTGTGCTTGCTCAGGATGACGAATGGCTTTGAGATCAAGGTTCATGACGTTGGACATGCTCTGTATGACCTACTAAATCTGAAAGCTATGGAATAAATTCATTATTAGTGATTGGATGCGGGCTGGACTTGATTTGTCCTGTAAAATTAACAGAGCCTTTAAAAATAAAGTGAATTTAACTGTACTGGCACTAAGCTGTTAGTTACAGCCCTACACTACTGAACATATAAAATAAATATTAATCAAAATGGCATTTCATTAGCCTAAAGCGTTTAACAACAAAGGCTCTGTTTCACACATTTAAAGAGTATAAAAAGATCTGAAATAAATGACTCCTTTGTAAGAGGATCACACTAACAATCTGGGCCTGTTATGCTAATTTCTTTTATTCTAATTCACCCAACAGACTTACAGCATTTGACAGATTTAGTTTACATTGATAAAGAACGATCAATTGTTTCAGAAGAGGTTATAAAGGAAGCACTGAACCTCCTTTTCTTTTGGATAATTAGAGCAAGCAGCAGAGGACAAGCACATCATTATGATGATTTTAGCTAAAGGTTCCACACATCGCCAGAGTTCTCGGTCATTTTTAATGTCTGAGTGTAAAGGTTCACTTAAATTTATGGCAGACATTTCTGCAGTGGAAAGCTGTAAATATGGAACGTACAATAAACAAGAGTGGATGGATGGAGCTTGGCAAAGAACTGAACAGATGTGTGTTTAAAAGGAAAAGATGGATAGAAATGTTAGAAAATTGGAGAGGGAATAAGGTCTGCACAAAATATTTAACTGGGGAGAGACCTATATACATCAGACAAAAACAGAGATTGCTCTTTCCTAGGGCTGCAAGAACATCTTTCTGTTCATGACAGGAGGGGTGGTTTGCAAAGCAGTATTTTTTATTAATGGTTTTGTTTACTTCACAAATCGTGAGTTTCCCTAAGAGCAAGTTTGTTTGCCAGAAGATTCTTCTTATCTCAACTAACTTCTGGATGCTAAACAGAATGTTTAGCTGACCTGAGAGCAGATTATTACTGGATTTACCATCTGGCATCATAGCACTCTTTTTTTGTGTGTCTCCTTGACGTTTTAAAGGGTAAATGTGTTTCTCTGATTTTCTTTCTGCTTTCCTGATCCACACTGAATTGCTTGTTAGAATAAAATCCTGGAAGGTTGAAAAGTTATCTTTTTTTTTTAAACAATCTGTTATTTACACATATTCTGTGCAGAACTTTCTTGTTTGAGCCTCTCAGATTTTGGACGTGAGATCTCTTTGAGTAAAATAAAGAGGTCCTAAATACTCTATTCTTGTTCTCAATACTTATTCAGACCTGGAAACAACCTCATTTAAATCCCACTTTTCCAGGCTGCGTAGAAACCCTGTAGTGTTGACTGCAGGCATCATTAATGAGCAATTCCGAACAGGATCCGAGTATCATTAATGCTTCATTATGTCTAATGGCTACACATTAAAGCTGTTTCCAGTACAGCTTGAATGATCAAAACTCGGGAGAAAAAGGTCTTCCTCAGATTTCTTTCTAGTCTGATTAAGAGAAAAAACCTGCAGTGCTTCCTGAAAACCTCAGACTTAGAAACAAAAAAAGTCTTAGAGCTGAAACAAAAAGCTCAATGATCAACGTCTTTGAATTCATTTTTATTTATTTACAGATATCAACTGAAACACAACACAGAAAGGCTGAGTGATCTACAGGCTGTGGATGATGGTCCGGTTCCTCAGGCCCTGGACGTACTCTTTGGCCTGATCAAAGCTGGTGCTCTGCTCCGGTTTGGGCGGCACACCCTCGACTAGCTTGACGAAGTAGTGACAATAAACTCTGTCCATGATGCCAAACATGCCTCTGCCGTGGTAGCGGATCCTCTTCAGGTACTTCCCTTTGCCGGAGAACGACTCAGCTGCAGTAAAGGAGACATGACCAGAGAGGAAACAGAGAACAATTATTCATTTTCAAAAATAGACCCAAATTAAAAACAAATAGAGATGGAGTTTAAACCTGCTGCTAACCAGGACTCTAAAAGTTTTTGTTTGTACATTTAAATGAGTATTTTGTTCTGGTTGCAGTTTTACTCACCTACGTAGAGGTTGGATTTATACTCCACATTGTGATTCTTGACCGCCATCTCTTGAGCTTCAAGAAGGACCTAAAACCAGCAAACAGAAGCTCTCAAACTCATGCATGGACTTGGAAAAATAGTAACTAAGGGAGCGCTGTAAAAACAACATCTGATGAGCAGCTTGGAGATGAGTTAGCATGCAGCCACAAACCTCTTTCATTATCTTCGCTCCTTTCTTGTCGTTGAATTCCAGCTGTGCAATAGCTTCGTCGATGCTCATTCCCCGAATCTGTAAGGAGCAAAAAGCATCAGAGGGCAGTAGATGTTCCTGTTTAATTTGGGGTGGCCATATCCACACATTCAGGCAATAAACAGGCTCTACTATTGAAAGATCAAGTGAAAAAAGTTAAAAGTCAGGAAAGCTTTAAAAGATCCTTGGAATTGAAAGCTGCAATGCACAAAGACTGGTCAGAAAACCCTTAAACAGAAACAGTTAAAAAGTAGAAATGAACAATATAGAGAAAAATCTAAACTTTTCAGTGCTGCTGAGATTTTCCATTTATTCACGTTTCTTACATAATTATTTATTTACATGTTTTTGGTATATAAATGTTAAAACAAATCAGACTTTGAGGCATTTCAAAAACTCTTCCTACTTTTTTCACAGATTATTAGATCTTTCAAAATATAAAAGTGGTAAATATTTCGTTCAGCAGTGAAAAGCATTGCTTCTTGCTATATGCCAGTACATCATTATCATGCAGCAGCCTAGAACAGGGGTTACCAACCTTCTTGAAACTGAGAGCTACTTAATTGGTGTTGTCATACGAAGGGCTAGCAGTACTGACCTTTGAACTTGAAAAATCAGAGTTCACCTTAATTTTATGTAAAATATTTTGTGATGTTTTTTCTTTTTTAGATATTGTCAAATTTAAACCTATATAATCGCAAGTGTGATTATAAAGGAAGAGCAATAGAATAAATTAGAATTATAGCTGAATCTCACTGGAGGGTTTTTCTTTTTTTAAGAACAGGCTTTAGGGCACCACATGTGGTCCCTGGGGACTACCTGGTGCCTGTGGGCACCATGTTGGTGACCCCTGATGTAAAGAGTAAACATGCAAATAGAAAAGCTTAAAGGATTCAGGGTTTGGGAAGGACAGAGGTCTCTGCTGGGAGTCTCACCATTTTGGCTAAATACCACATCTTGTCTTTGCTGTACTTGATTTGCCTCCTGCTGTGATAAACTTCCTGCATAGAGACATGTTAGGCAAATGTTAGAGCGACACCGAGCATTCTGCAAATTCATGGTGTGCTTTAAACTTCTGAAGATACTCACTGCAGGCCTGCGAGGCTCCTCTGGCAACTGAGGAGGATATACTTTGCGGTTACTCTTCTCCCAATGTTTGGAATCTAATGAAACGCTTGTGTGGAGACAAGACAGCTGCTGTGATGCACCACCCAGGATCTGCAACCTGTGACGATGCAAAGATGAAAGATGAAAGAGACCAGCCTGAATTGGCTAAACATTTAAGTCTGACTTCTTCAAGCCTCCTCAAATTACAATAACTCATAATATGCTGCAACGTTTAGGAACTGAAGCTTCAAAAATATAAACAAAATCATTAATTTATCACAAATGATGATGCTAAATGTTTTTTTTTCCCATTGTTCTACGTTTTGAGCAATTGAATATCTGACAACCTATTAGTTTAAACGAGTTCTCAGCTCAAGTGATTTAAGGAAAAAGGGAAAAAAAAGCATCCCAGTCAGGATGGATTTTCAATCAAGTTAAGCTGGAAAGGTTATCAATCTAGTGGTATTATTATTATTCAGCAATTTAAGAAGATTTCTCCCAACCTCGCCCTCTCTCCTAAAAAAAAAAAAAAAAAAAAAAAACTCAGAGAACCTTTACTTGGTTTGTGGAAACATTGAATTACACTTTTAATGTAATTTCTGGCTTTAAGAAAACCCCAGATGGGGTCCTGCCTAAACCCTGCACTTTTTGCACAGGTCAGACCTGGTTTTACCAATCAAATAAAAGTTTATTTTTAAAAGATGGAACCGCTGGCCTCAAATTGTATATCAAAGATAATTTACTTAAGCCGTCAAGGTTTTTGTTTCTCATTCAAGATGACACTGATTGCAGAAAATGCACAAAATATGTTCATGTTTTTCACAAATCACAATCTTACACTGAAATAAATAATATAAATATAAATAACATAGATCAGATCAGCAGCGCTTCAGTTTTAAACATCTACCTAACACGATATTAATGTCTTGAAAAGAACTGTAAAATATTACTTTTCTAGATTATTTGTTTTCCAAACCCTATTTTAATAACTTCTTAAAATAAAAAGGTACGTTATAAAGCATTACTACACACACAAGTTGCACTGACATCGCCAAGAAACAAGCAGTCCAGTTCGTCCTCTCAGACAGCAGCTTTAAACCTCTGAGATAATAGCATTTCCTCACCTCGAGTGCAGCGACCCCGCTATATTCCTAATGAGGGCAACGCCTGCAAAAGGGTGAACATTTTAAAAGACTTAGCATTAGGTGTAAGTTTGCTCTTTCTTACAAATTAGAAAATAGGTTTTACTTACCACGACCTGTCATTGCTGCAGCCGCCATATTGGATAGCTTTACGACGTCATAGCACCCGCTTTACGGCAGCTGTGTTTATCTTATTTGTAATTTAATATTAATATTATAATTAAATGTAGAAACGGCCATATAAGCATATAATTCCTGTTTATTAGCCAGCTTTATTGGCTTCGGTGCAATAAAAATGTTTTCAAATGCATACATTTTTGTTTAAAAAAAGGCAAACCCGGTACGGTTTGGCCTTATTAGGATTCCGTACTCGTAACAGGGATTTTGCGACAACACGCCGCTCCTTGACGTTGCGACCGGAACGTTCCAGGCAGCATGTGAGGAGTTTATTTTGATTTATTCAGTCTTAAATTAGGAAACAAATTTAACGGTTAACCACAGGCATCATGCGCGAGCGGTCCCTGCCCGCCTCCCCTAACTGGTACAGCTCGCGCTGCAGTGACGTCAGCAGCGGCGGTTTGCTGGGAGTCGGAGCCAAAAACGTGATTTACCTGATAGAGTTTTCTGCTGCTTCGTGCAGGGTTACAGGTGAGTCGGTTAACGCTACGTTGTTGTCCGTGTGGGGCTGTGTTTGCTTCCCGTGGTTTTCCTCACGGTTTGTTTCGATTACTTTTACATTGAGACATGCTTTGAATGAAGGAATGTCCCCAGAACCATGGTCTATTTTTCCTTAGCCCTCATGGTTTTAGTCTTTTTCTGGAATCTTTTTATTATTATTCTCTCTTGTCTCTTCAGCTGGAGGGAACATCCTCAGGAGCCATGTGGTTATGTCCTTTTGTTGGCTCCCATCGACTCCAGTGCAGAAAGCAGGGTCTTTTTCATGGGGTGTCTCCTTGGCCCCCTTTAAATCTCATCTTTAGGGATCTTTTTATGTACCTTTTGATTTTAATGGAGCCTATATTCCCCATCTCTCTCTCTCTCTTTTTTTTTTTTTAACTTCAGGAACGTTTTCTAGGAATACTTTTCCTGGGGTCTCTCCGGGTCTTTCACTTTTAGGAATGTTTTCCATTAACCATGGTTTGTTAATGGGGCTTTTCAGCTTTATTAATCTTTTTCTGGGCCCGTTTCTTTTCCTCTGGTGTTTAGGCTAGAGAAACATTTTATAGAACCAGATTATTTTTTTAAATATTTTTTTTAATAGTGTCCTGTCTGGCAATGTGGCAATAGGAATTGTTGTCTTAGTGCCAAAAAGAGCCCAACAGATTTTACTTTCGCAAGCGGAGCCTTTACCGCTTACGCCATAGTGTTCAGCTTGACTTATGCATGCAAGAAGCTTTATTATAGTTTCTGCAGGAAATATTTCATGTTATATGGACACTAAACAAGAATGTAGAAGAGAAAAAAAAGGAGAAAAGGTGGCAAAAATGTAGGAGATAAAAGGGAAAGAATGATACAGATTTTTCCAAAAAAAAGTTAAAACAACTGGACCTTTTATCCCAAAGTTTGAAGACGCTTCGCTTCCTATCCAGAAAGCTTTCTCTATTCAAAATGTTCAAAAAAGTCCCGTGGTATTTTTGTCTTACTTTTTTTAAATGACCATGACCTGGATGACTGAGAATCTTCACCAGGATACAGATTTTTAAAATCTACTCCATCTCCCATTTTTTTCTCAACTGCTGCAGGACATTTTTTTTATTATTAAGAATGAGTAGTTTTAGGGTATTAAAAAAAAAAAAAAACAGGTACCAATATTTTTTTTGTTGGGCCTTTGGTGTTTTCTAACTACGCTGCGTCTTTTTTAACTTTGTTGATTCAGAAAGTCTGAATCAACCACTCCGGTTCAGACTCGTCTTCATCTGCTATTTGTATTAACTTGAAATTGTCCCTGGTGGTTTAAAAGCCAGTAGTTCATGCAGTATTGGATTTTCAGGGTAGGATTTTTAATGTTTGATTTTCAATGTTTGCACTCACACACAAGTAAAACTGCTGCAAACCTTACCAGATTTTTAAATGAGCAGTTGCACATTCAAAGCTCAGATCTGCTTGTCTTCTCATGCTCTGGAAGTTGGAGACCAAACCTGTTCGGATTCATTCGCCGTCCACATGAGCAGGCCTTGAACGCATCGTGTGTGTTTTGCAGGTGAGCTCGCGGGCCACAGGGACTTGGTGTCAGGCTTTTCGTTCTGTCCGGACCCGGAGCAGAGCGACGTCTGCGTCAGCGCCTCCACCGATGGCAGCGTGTGCTTCTGGGACTCCACCAAGAAGACTTTAATCAAGAAAAATGCTGCGCATAAGGTTAGTTCTGTCCATCTTCCCTGCACCAACAGAACGAGTAACCAGGACACAAGTGTTGGACTTTTTGTGCTTATGTCTAAATTATGATTCTGGGTCTGTGAAGTAGATTAGATATATACTTGGTTATAGTTTTGTGCTAAATGCTGGATCAGGGTTCAGTCAGTTTGTTTTTTGTTGCAGAACCCCGTCTCAGCAGTGCACTGGTCCCCCGCGGATAAAAACCTGGTGGTGTCGGGCGATGAGAAGGGAGTGGTGGTCTGCCACTGGTTCCACACCGGCGACACGGCTAGCTTCTTCCCCGAGCCCAGGACCATCTTCTGCCTCACCTGCTCCCCTCACAGCTGGAAGTCTGTGGCCGTCGGGTAGGCAGATCACACCACATCGCTTCTCAATGAGCGTGCAGCGGTTACAGCTGGTAAAATTAGCCCAAATTATAAAATCCCAAACAAAGTGCGAGTTTGGTTAAAAACTAAGTTTCACTTTATAAGGAGGCTGAGCAACTTCTCATCCTGTTTGTGTTCAGTTTGTCGTTTATTGACCTGCCGTTTGTGGTTGAAATCATCTTTTAGTCACTTATCCATTCGCCCGTCCATCATGAACCTTTAGATAACTTGTGTTTAAGGATTGACAGGGTTCCCGCGGATCCTTAAAAAGTCTTAAAAGGCATTGAATTCTGTAATATAAAACTAAGGCCTTAATTGGCATTAAAATGTCTTAAATCAATCTTTCTTAGGTCTTAAAATTGTTACCAGGTCATAAATAGGATTTTATTTTTGTAATCCTTACCAAACAGTAAATAATTGACACAATTTAAATTTTTTTAATTTACCAAACGGCTCAATGTAACCATTATTGGTTCCGTCCCAATAGCGGAACCAATAAAAACTGTTGCGGCCGGACCATAGCTGCGAAAAAGAGTTGGCATTGGTTATGTTGTGGTTTTTAAAACTGATTTATAGTTTATTTTAGTAGGGAACAAAACAAAGTTTGTGAATTCAGTTCAGTAGTTGTTAAATATATATCTGTAATTTGTGTGTTTTTAGCTTTCTTCCTGTATGGAATGTTTTTCAAAATTTTAAACATGTCTACTGGGCCAGAAAGTAATGGTTTATGTTTATGTTGCAATCAGGTTTATCTTGTTTATCGTGAAGTTGGTCTTGACTTTTTATTTCAAGTGGCATTAAAAAGTCTTAAAAAGTCTTGAATTTAACTTGCCTTATGCTGTAGGAACCCTGGATTGAGAATTGTGCAATTCCAAGAAGCTTTTGAAATTTTGTCATTTTTTCATTTAATTATGTTAAATGTAGAGCAGTGGTTCCATGGAACTTTAGGTTTCAGTAACAACAACTTAACCGCCGTAGGTACAAAGACGGGATGATCGTGCTGATTGACATAAGTAAAAAAGGAGAGGTGATGCAACGTCTCCGGGGACATGACAACGAGATCCACTCGCTGGCGTGGTCTCCTGTGATCGGGGAGGACGCCCTCTACACCAGAGCTGAAGACCAAGAAGGTAACTTTGTCCTGCCGGCTCAAAAAAAAATAAAAAAAATAATTGGGAGCGCTGCTCTAAAATGGTTCTTTTGATTTAAATCTAAGGCCCATGTTTGGTGTGTTTCAGCAACCAACGGAGTTTCAGCGGGAGAAGAATCTGGCTGCTATCTGGCTTCTGGGAGCAAAGACCAGACGGTGAGGATCTGGAGCACTGCCAAGGGAAAAGGTGAGGAATGAGGATGTTAAAGGGGGAAACTGCAGCGAATGTCTTCTCTAAGGTGTTCCTTGTTCTTTGGCTCCTCCCTGCAGTAAATTTAAACGGTGAATCCCTTTGGAGAGCTTAACGTTGAGTCCTCCTTCGTTTCTCACCCTCTCCTGACAGGAGTCATGACTCTGAAGTTGCCGTTTCTTAAGAGACGAGGCTCCGCTGTCGACCCCGGGGTAAAAGAGAGGATCTGGCTCAACGTGCATTGGCCGAAGGGAAGAGCGACGCAGCTCGTTACCAGCTGCTTCAGGTTCAACGATATTTTATCATACAAGATGATACATGTAGCTTATGCTCAGGAACAAACATCAGTGATCAGAATTAATCTCCTAATTGCTATTTATGTTACGGTGTGGGTGAACACTCGACTCTGATTGGCTGCAGGGTGTTGTAGGACGCCTATAAAAAGGTTCTGGTCAAATAGTCTGATTGTTCTATATCATTGTGCTGGCTCAAACGTTAGCTGGTAACGGCAAGGCGTCACAACGAGAGATAAATAATAGTTCTCTCAGCCTCTTCTTGTGAAAAATTTTAACGTTGGGAAAAAAAAAACATTAAGGTATTAATAATTGATTATTTCTTTCCTTCATAAGTAACCATAGAGTTAGACGGATAATGCTCATCGAGGTGTCCGTTACCAGAAATTAATGAACTTCACTGAAGCAACCGGCTGCTTCGTCGGGCATCATCCCATATATAAAAGCTTTATTTTTAATATTGAACTTTTACCTAAATTGTGATTAGAAATAAAATAGTTTTACTGTGACCCTCAGCTTATTAGCCTTAAATTAAATTCTGCTTTTTGTTGCAGTAGTGTAATCTTACCCTGGAAAAAACTCTGTACATTATTCAGTAGTGGGGAAAAATGTGAAAAGTCAAGAAATGCTTTTAATAGTATCGCTGGACCAGAAATACTGGCATCGGCAAAAATTCTAGTAAAATAAACATAACGGAAGATTTCCTTTTTTTTATAATTGTAATTTTAAGTCAGTTATCTCTATGAAATTCTAATTAGGAGTCCATGGCTTCTTGGCTTCTTTCTTTTAGCCGTTATTCAAAATGGGACAAACAAGAAAAACAGAGCGCCTAAACTTGCGTCTGGCTACATTTGGAGTAATGACTAAGGGTTACATTCAGAGAACTGCTGCAAAGAGTGGAATCACTAAGAAGCCACTATTAGGTGTTATTTGCATGCCAACTGTTTCTTTCTGGAAGGCATGCCAGCAAAGAAAAAGCCTGTCCAGTCCTACCATCACAAATGTGAAGGAGCAGCGTTTACTAAACTCTCCTGTGACTTAAACTGGAAACGTTTGCTGTAATCAGAAGAAAAAACAGTTGAGCTTTTGGGAAACAAACACTCAACGTTGCTTTAACATTAAACAAAGGAGGAATATCCCCCCAAAAAAGTAAAAAACAAAACAACTGGACTTTTTTCCGAAGTTTGAAGACGTTTCGCTTCCTATCCCGGAAGCTTTCTCAATTCTCTTTGAAATATGAGAACATTTTAAATAAAAATCTTGTTGCCTGCAGCAGAAAACTGACAATGGGCCGTGATGTTGTCCTTCAATCATTGGCCAACTGAGCACAGAAACGGTTCATCAGACAAAACCAGCTGTTTCAGTCCCCAGACCCAAACCCTGTAGAAAACAGGAGGTAACATCAAGAGAAGAGAGCATAAGAAAAAAGGGATTGTATCAGGAAGCTAAGTAGGCTTTTACACGTTTGCAGTGTTTATGTACTTTTATGCAGCAGAGGTGTTTCTGTCAGCTTACAGCTTTAGGAAGCGGCGTATAGGAACGTTAGAACCCCCGTAGCGCTCACATCCTCTAATCCTGCTGGACTTCAGCACACAGTGTTCAAGTGTTGAGTTTTTTTTCTGCCAAAAAAGGCTCCAGCTGACTCTTGTGTGTTCGTACGGGTCCAGCGGTGAGTTGGTGATGTGGGATCTGGCCAAGAGCGGGAAGCAGAAGTGGAATCTGTTCGGAACGTCGTCTGAGGGTCAGAACCACAGCCGGATCGTCTTCAACATGAGTTCTGTTCAGCTGCAGGACGGCCAAGAACTGCTCATCAGCACCTCCATGGACAGAGAGGTGGGTCACCTGCTTCTCCCCCACAATCAACAGTTATGAAGGGGGATCATCTTTGAGTTTAAGGAAAACAGCGTTTGTCCCTCAAAGGTCTTCTCCTTGGGTTTTATAACATATTTTAGAAATTCAAAATTGGGTAAAAAAGAATAAAATAGGAAACGGAAGACTGCTTACCCACAGAACTGCACCACTGGGCAGCGGCAGCTTCTGCACAACTTTAAAAGTTACAAACGCTTGTTTGATCTGTTAACTGTCCACTAAAAGAAGCACTTGTTAGTCAAGCTTATATTAGAAATCTAACCTGCACCGACTTCTCTGTCGTTTTAAAGCAGCATAAATTCTGTTTGATGAAGTTTCAGGTTGATTCTACGCCTACTTACACCCTAGGAACCAGAGAATGATTCGGTGGGTTAAAGAGGAACGATTTGATTTCTTTCGGCACCCATTTCAGATTAAATGCTGGGACCTGAACTCTCTGAGCTGCTGTTGGACCCTGCCCACCCTGGGGGGCCACGTCTACACCCTGACCTTCTCCCCGGTGGCCGTCGGCTGCCTGGCGCTGGGCGTCGGCGACAACATGATCCGAGTGTGGAACACGCTCAGCACCCAGAACCAGTACGACGTCAAATCCTTTTGGCAGAGCATCAAGTCCAAAGTTACAGCGGTAAGAACCAACGGCTCAACCCGAACGCCTCTATAGACTCTTTAGCCAAAGCGGAAGTGCCACGATAAGTGCTGTCTGAATAGTGCAGTCAGTAAGGAAGGAGGCAGGAAAAGTAGCCCGTATGCTCCCTCCTGCAGCTAGTTTTATCTAGGAACCCTGAGACGTCCCTTACCGGCGCTAAGAACCCTTTAGTATCCCACAATCCTTTGCATGAAGAGACGCATCAGCACAGTCCCCTCACGGAAATCAATAAAAATGTCCGGAGAGCAGAGAGTGCGCACTTTGTAGGCTTTCTAAATTCAGTCCGGAGCTCCTTTCTTCCTACGATAGAGTTTTTACTGTTGACCTCGTGAAAGGTCAATGAACAGGAGCTAGCAGCTGTTATTAAGGTTATTCTGATGGAGCCAAGGTGTTTTAGTAGATTGAAATGTTTTGTTTATTCTCCATTTGTCTACACCAAGGAGTTTTTTCACTAGACGGATTAATTTCCTTCCTCTGAAGGGAGAATCTTTTATGGTCTGATGAACTTAGAGATCCGTCGTATTTGGAAAACATGCAATAGCAATATTATATTTTCCAGGCCCGGATAGAAAGGTCCTTCCTGGCTTGTTTACTTCCTTTTCTTCTTTGTGTCTTTCCTTTTAATAATTCCTCATATCCTTCTTGTGTTCTTTGTTTCTTTCATTTATTTGTTCCTTCCCTCTCTCCTTAGTCCGTTCCTTTGTCCTTTCCCACCTCCTGTCCTCTGTTCCATTCTTCTGCTCCTTTTCTTCCTTCGTTTCTATCCCCCTTCCTCAGTTCCTTCCTCCCTGTGTTCCTTCATTCATCCTTTCCTCCTTTGTTCCTTCCTCCATTCTTCCCTTTGTTACTTTCATTTGCTCTGCCCCTCCTTTCGCTGTTCGTTCCTTCCTCTGTTAGTTCCCTCTTTATTTACTTCTTCCATTCATTTGTTCCTCCCTTCTGTCTTTAGTTCATTCATCTGTTCCTTTCTTCCTTCGTTCTTTCCTTTGTTCCATTACTCCCTCCTTAGTTCCTTCCTGCCTTCCTTAGTTCTTTCCTCTGTTCCTTCCCTGCTTCCTTAGTTTCTTCTCTCCTTTCTTAGTCCCTTTGTTCCTTTCTTCCTTCGTTCTATTTTTGTTCCTTAGTTCTTTTCTCTGTTTCTTCCTTCTCTCCTTCATTCTTTCATTCCTACATCCCTCTCTTCTTTCTTTCATAGGGAATCTGAGCATACACCCAAATCAAGAACAGCTTCATGAGATCAATATTAAAGTTTTAGAATAACCAAGCCTGAGTCCAGATCTAAATCTGACACTCTATACAGAGAATGGTTCACGTCAGAGTACAGTTAGAAATGATTAATGTTCTCCTTTTTTTTAACATCACAGAAAACCTGCCCTTTTAAACAGGGAGCTGTAGACTGTTATATCCACCTTCTGTTAATAAACATTCTGGAGGTGGAAAACCTTAATCACGTCTTGCTTTAATTGCAGCTGTCGTGGCACCCGAAAAAAGAGGGATCCTTGGCTTTTGGAACCGATGATGGAAAAGTTGGGATCTACGACGTTTTCTCCAGCAAGTAAGATGATCTTCAGCATTCACTCCAATAAGTCCCTTTGACTTACTGCTGGTTTACGAAGGGAGCTTCATGTGTTTCAGTTTCCATTTATTAAAGCCTCCAGTGGTATGAGCCAGATCGGCCATGAACTTCATGTTAACTCTCCTCCACTCGTTTGATTTCAGTCCGGTTTTACATGTAAGGCCTGTGTTATTTTAATTCTTCTAGTTAAAACCGCAGTGATGGCTAAAAAGATTTAGTTTTCTTCTCCTTTTACTGATCGTTGGGCTCATTTTCCTGCAGCCGCCACCGTCCTCTGTCTCTAAGGTTGTTCTGCTTGGTTTCCTGCAGGCCTCCTCACATATCGAGTTCGTATCACAAGAAAACGGTGTACACTTTGGCCTGGGGACCCCCGGTTCCTCCGCTGTCGTTCGGTGAGTTCCTCTACGCTGCGTATAAACGGCTGATGTTTCCTCTAAATAGTCTGAAGCAGCAGAAATCAGCCGCTAGAAAGCTTTAAACCCAAACATTTCTGCATGTAACCAGTAACGCACTTGAAGCAATTGTTGTTGCAACGCTGACGATCGTTCACTTCTGAACTTCTCAAGATGTTCTCGTAAGGCTTCCTTTCTCACGTTTAGCTCTTTTTGGTAAACTTTGCGGTTCTTTAGGTCTCCTCTCTCCTTCTAGTTTCCGTTTTTGATGTTGGCATCGGAAAGCGGCCCATGCCTGCTGCTCATTCTTTCCCTGAGCCGTGTTTGCGTGTGTGGCGTTCAGGTGCAGAAGGAAAGCAGAGCTACAGTCTGTACAGCTGCGCCGGCGAAGGCGTGGTCCTGCAGCACGACCCGTCGAGGCTGAGCGGAGAGGCGACGGACATCGACAAGCTCATCAGAGACACCAATAACATCCAGGTGGGACAAATGTGTTTGTTAAAAGCAGAATAAAGCTTCTTGCTCCCGCACGAAATGTAATCTGCCGTTTGTACAATCTTAAACGTTGAGTCCGTTTCGCCGCAGCGTCATTTATTATGTTCAGCGATGCTGAAGCTTTGACTTGTTGCCTCTGATCCTGCGCTGGTTCCCAACAGCACAAGTTGTCTCCACACACGGACATCAGCTGGAAACCGGATGGGAAGGTGGTCGCCATCGGCAACGAGGACGGGTGAGTGACCCGGGTTCTGTTCATGCTCTAAGCTGGAGCTAACCTGACCCTAGCCAGATTGATGTCGCTCCGCCTAGCTTCACTCACATCCATCTGGGACATCTCCCATAGAGTGATTTCTCCAACCAATTTTATTGTCCAGCCAATCAGGACGCAGGGCTGGAGTTTCATAGATGTGACGTAGTGGAGAAGCGACCGTGAGACTGATTCAGACAATGGCGGTTCGCATCAAGGAAGCAAGGGTTAAAATTGATGCTGCTATTTCTTCCGTGTTGTCCAATCTACCTAATATTGTTTCATTAAAAGAACATCAGAGAACGGCTCTGAAGGCTTTTGTTGGTGGAAACAATGTTTTCGCCCTTCTCCCGACCGGATTTGGCACGTTTTGCTTTCCGGGGCGCATCCGCGTCCGCTGCAGACACGCCGTGGAGTGGTTAGCGGTTAGCGGGAACCATGTTAGGAGGCCTTTAGTCCTCGACGCGGTCGGCCAGGGATCGACTCCGACCGGCGACGCTTTGCCGCCTGTCTTCCCCCCCCCCTTCCTGTCAGCTCACTGTCAATAAAACGTGCCACTAGAGCCGCAAACACATAAAAAAAAGTGTTGTTTTTTTTCCTGTGTCGCTCTTACAGCGTCACAGGTTGGCTTCAGTGTGAGTGGTTGAAATAGCACGTTGATAAAGATGACAGACAAGTGGCTTATCCAATCATATGCAAGGATTTTTGATAAGGCCTAGCCTTCAAAAAAGGCAATTCCTATGGCGGTGTCCCAGATGGATGTGAGTGAAGCTAGGCGGAGCGAAATCCATATGGCTAGGGTCAGGTTAAGCCGGAGCGGCGCTACGATGAATGTGTGATCTGGTTCTGTTGAGGTTTATTTAATCATTCACAGCCGTTCTCATTTAATGGTGAAAAACAGGCTTAAGGTAATAATCTGGATAAAAGGATACCTGAAGACTTCTGATTGATGCATCTTTGTTCTGGTTCTAGTAGTTCATTAATTTACAGAACTGGACATGAAACTCTAGGCCCATTTTTTTTTTTTTTTACTCCTGGTGTAAAACGGCAGATAGGAGTCATTAGACTTACATTTTTTTTATGTATTTAATAATTTCTCCCTGATTTTGTTGTATGGTGCTAGTTGTACGACAAAATGACTTCACTGATTTGAGTCCTGAGTCTGTAAAAGTGAAGAAAGAAAAAACAACATGGCATTGGTTTAGCTTCAGCCGCCTTAATAGGTTTTCAATAATTAATTTTAATTAGTTTTAATTAGAGCTGGGCTGCAGCTCAGTTGGTTCAGAGCCCATTTCTCAGTTGCTTTCAATTTGTGAGTCCAATAAAATTTCTTCTAAATGAATCTGAGTGGTTACAAAGCTCACAGGCGGTGGTAAAAAAAATGAGGCACTTCTTTTCTCTGGTCTCCTCTTCCTCCTTCTGAACATCTGAGGGTCTTCTCTCTTCTGCAGGAGCATCGACGTGTACCAGGCCCCCAGTCTGACGCTGCTGTGCAGCATCCAGCAGCACCACAAGATCATCAACGCTCTACGCTGGCACCACGAGCACAGCTCTCCGCCTGAATACCACTGCCTGCTGGCCTCAGGCTCCAGCAACGCCGTCGTCTACGTGCACAACCTTCACTCCGTCATAGGTTTCAGGCATCTTCCTTTTGTATTGTCTGCCGTTTTTCTTTTATTTGGAAGTAGAGATCCACTAAGGGTTCCCTGCCAGTGCTGAGTGTGTTCTGTTCCACTTTGTCGATATAAGAACATATATCAGAACCGTTTTTGCTAGCTATAATCGTGACTTAGTCATACTAGGAGCAGAGGTGACTTAAAGCAGACATAAATGGAGTTGGCGTCACAAACAGCATGTTCCATAACAGACAGAGGTTGAAAGCTCAAAGGGATAAAACAGAACAGCCTTCCTGTTATCATCTCAAAGTCATATTCTCTCTTGCTGTATCAATAAACTGCAACACATATCAGAAGATAGTTTCCTTATGAGTAGCGTCTTGCAGCCTGTCCCTCTGACTTCAGTTTAAACACCTCACTGATGCTGAGAGTGGCTACCTTTTTTGTCGGCTTTGCTCAATAGTAATGTGTTTTTTCTGTCTTGCGTTGGTTTCTTCAGAAAATCCTCCGGAGAGTCCAGTGATGCTGACCGAGCCGTATCGCAGGCTCTCTGGACACACAGCTAAAATTACCAGCATGGCCTGGAGTCCGCACCACAGCGGCCGGCTGGTAACCGCCTCGTATGATGGCACTGCTCAGGTCAGTCCGCAGATGTAAATGGGCACTAATGGTAGCAACTTCAATAGAAATTATATTGATCGATATCGATAATTATCAACAAATTGAAAATATGTATTTCAAGTACAACCTTGACCATTTTATGCTGTTGCTTCACAACCAATTTTCAGATACAGAAACACACAAACACTGATTTCAAACTCAACCCTTTATTCAACCAAAGTTTTACCAAAACTGCAAGTTTTAGAAGCTTCAAAGCTCTCTTTGAAGAGGGCGGGGCATTCCTAGGTCTGCGTTGTGATTGGTTGGGAGGATGTAATGACTGTAATATTAACCTACATGATAGGGTAGAATACAAAAGGAAAGAAAACTGTTATTCTATTGAACTTTTAATTTACCCTTTTTTTTTCTATCATCAATATATACGTCCATCAATCAATACATATTGTTATTGAATTATCGGCCAGCCCTAGTAGTAACTTGTTTTACTGAACAATTAAACTTCCTATGGGGTCTTAAGGAGTATTTAATCAAGCATTTTCCAGGTCTAAAGTATAAAAAAAAAACGGTATGGGAAAATAAATGGATTTTCTAACTCTTTCCTCTTCCGGGTGTCTAAATCTTGTCTTTCCACACTGTCGTCCGTCTATCCACTCATCCATTTATGTGACTTTTCATCTCTTAATTTGTTTGTCCAGCTGAGCATTCCCTCTTGGCTCCGATTGGTTGGCTCTGCCCGGGAGCGGTGGGTTTCTGCAGATGGCGGTGGGACCATTGGGAAACCCAGATGAGCTTGATTTTACTGTCAGGACATAGTGACAGTTTTAACAAATATGTAAAACATTTATACAAAAGTTACCACCTGCAGCTTTAATCCATCCATTCATACATTCATTCATCCCCCCCTCCAGTCGTAGATTCTTCCAATATTGTGAATTTGTCTGTCTGTCCTCTGGCTGGCAGCTTTACACCTTTTGTAACCTTTTGTCTTTGTGCTTTAAATATGGGATAGAAAGCACTGAGGAATCTGGGAAGAAGTCAGGAATGTGTCTGAGGCTTTTAAAATGAGCAGCATGTAGAAGAAACGGTCTTCCTGGAGCTCGTTTAACCAGTTTAATCATGTCAGAGGATGGTGGTGTTTAATGAGCCCCCCCCCCGTGTAGGTGTGGGACGTCCTGGAGGAGGCAGCCGTCTCCAACTACCGCGGCCACACCGGCTACCTGCTGTGTGCGGACTGGTCTCCAGTAGATCCGGATGTGATCTGGACCGGAGGGAAAGACTTCACAGTTCAGGAGTGGAAGGTTTCTGAGCAGGAGTTCACCAAGCCTCCTAAAGGTAACCGTGGACCTCAAACGTGTAATCTGTATGCCGATATAACCACCGTTTTTTATTTTTTATTTTAACGGCGCGTGCCGGTTCAATCCCAGGGAAGAAGATGGTCCGGCTGCAGGACAGGAGGGCCAGCTCCAAGCCAAAGAAGAGCAACACGGCGCCAGGGGGCGGGGGATGGATGGAGCCGAGCGTGAACGGAGAGGCGGCGACTGAAGTGAACAGGGTGGTCACAGAGCAGGGCCTGCCTGCTGAAGATGAAGAGGAAGAAGTCAGATCAACAAACGGTCTAGAATCTCCAGCAGGTGGGGGAAAACAAAATAACGTAGAGGAAGCATGTTTAAATGAACACATGAAACAATGAACCCTTTATTTTTCAGCAGCTTTTGAAAGGAAACCCCCTTCTGCTGCGAAAAGTAAAGACAAACCTGGTGAGTGGTTTCAGCTCTTTAGAACCACGAAGAACTGAAGCTGTTTTTATAAGCTGCTTGTCTGTTATGCAACTGCTTCATGGCGTAATAATTTCCTTTGATGTCCCTCCAGATGTGCTGAAGAAGAAGAAGCCTCGTTCCATGCTGCCCCTCAGTACGTCCATGGACCACCGGCCCAAAGAGGAGCTGCTGCAGGACTGCGTGACCCTGGCCTCGGTCAGGAACTCCGCTGGTGAGACTTTTGAACCTGCGGTCGGTATCGCTGAACGCAGGAGCTGCATCCAAGTCCTAAACCAAAACCCACACCTCGGCTTTCAGCGCTCAGTATCTGGAAGCATCTGATTTGTTGGTTTAATTTGGATTCATATTTGTTAGATTTTTTTTAATGATGAATACTAAGCATGTTACTCTGGTTCTGGCTTCCAGGATTTAGAAAGCAGCATCAGCCACGTTTTCAGGGACTACCGTGGCATCACAAACATATTCACATGACAAGTGGTTTTCAACAAAATTCCCACCTGAGCTGTAGATCTCTGCAGCTCCTCCAGAGTTACCATGGATCTCATGGCCGATTCTCTGATTAACGGCCAGAGCCGCTGTTTTTATATTGCACACAGCTGCTCTGTTATTATAAGTAATTTGGTGATTTTTGGAGGTATCAGAATAACGGGGCCGGGATACAAACAACACTTTTCAGATTTCTAAAAACGTTCTAAAAGCAACACTTTGTGTCGGTCGGTCACATTAGCGCAAGTCCTTTCTGTAACTTGACAAAATGTTGAACATTTCAGGGGTTTAGACTATTTTTGCACAGCGGTGTATTTATGGCATATCTACCTTAAAGGTAGAGTGTGTGTGATTTTTCCAGAGGTTTCCCCAATTCTCTTTTTTGTATGAACTGCGCATGAACAAGACCTTCTTACCTGCTCTTCCACTCCTCAGGGGGATCGTGTAAAAATATCCACTCTGGTCTTATTTCTTTCTACTGAGGTCTTCCTCTTCTTCTCATAAACTTGTACACGGTTTACTTCTTGTGACTCTCAGCCATGTTCAAAGTATACGGTGAGAGCAGCGGAGCTACAATGAACGGCTAAAGGCCCATTCATACCCTACGTTTGGCCTGCACGTCCGTATTTCTGTCCGTGCGTTCTATCCGTTGACTCCTTCATACCTCCGTCCGTTGAGGTGCGCAATAACCAATATTTCCTCTAGGTGGCAGTGCTGAGCGCCAATGATTCGTCACTGATCAAACACGGCGACGGTCCAATACGTGATTTTGTTGTATTTGCTCCGTAAGTAAACTTTTTGTTTGTCGAGCAGCGAGCTACAATGAACGGCTAACACTGAAGCTAACCGCTAAGCTAACCGGATACATAAACACTAGAAGTGTACAGCCAGCAAGCGGAAACTAAAAAGGAAAGAGCACGCACACTGCCTGCCATTCTGTGCGAAGAGCGGTGATTGGTCAGATTTTACAGGCCTGCAACTCCCTCAGAGATGGATTTTACTTACTTTTTTATTAACCTCCTTTTTCTGAATACATAATGTATTTATTACTGTCAGGATGAAAGGCCGATTTTACCCAGTACAGCAAAAAGTGTTCCTGAACAGGATTACCAACTATGTATTTAATTTGCAGAAATAAAGTTATTAAATTATTACTAGGGCTGGGTGATAAATCGATTTAATCCATTCATTTGATTTTACAATTTATTAAGATAAAATTTTTGGAAGATCTGGATTTTATTTTGCTAATGCACATATTGGTCTTCCATGAAGAGAATAGGATAAAATGCGGAATATATGTTTAGGAAAATAATTGCCAAAATATTGTAAAGAGAAAACGTTTTTTTTTGTTACCATAAGACAAGACAGTTTTATTTAATTTCATTTACTCATTTACTTTTGTTTAAGTTAGTTTAAAGTTACACAAGTGGAGCGAAGCCTCTTCCCAGCTCATTGTGTAAAACCAGCAGCAGCAAACATTTTGTTATGTCTTTATTTACACTGGCAGGGCTGCCATCTTGTTTTACAAGCGTGTTTCTCAGTTGGTATTTAGTTGCACTTTGAATTCAGGCCAAGTCCCAGACGACGTGCTTGAAAAAAGGTTTTACTTTCATTCATTTCTGTTTGTGAAATGAAAAAAGAGGGGATAAATAGATTATTTGGATTTTGTATAATCAAATCTGAGATTTATTACATATGTCCAATTGTTGATGAAAGCACTTTTTGTGTGTGTTTTTTAGCGCCACCTGCAGGGTGTGTCCCAGGCCAGGGAGAGTATATCCATCTGGGTCTGTTTCATGACAGAGAGGCTCTCTACCGCATGTTTGAGGCTGAAGGTTTGTGGCTTTCATTATTTCTCTTGCTGCTGAGGCTAATGGGTTCAGAGTCGGTGTTTAGCTGTTGATACGCCTGAAACATTTCTGTCTCCTCTTGCTGTTCAGAGGAGAGCCACGTGGAGGCGGGCCACTATGACTCCGTTGTGTATCTGCGGCTGTGGAGCGGAGACCTGCAGGGGGCGCTGCAGCTAGCCACAGAGAGGGGAGAGCTGAACGACCACCTGCTCTCCATCGCTCCCATGGGTAACAACTTCATTATTGTGACCTCAGCAGGCTATGCTTGTGTTGTTGTTGTGTATAAGGGCTCCCTCTAGTGGTAAACTGGAGATTTTTACATGTATAGCTGCTCAGATTACAATTGATGTGGTTAATTGGGGACTTTTAGCTTTTTAATCTCAGAATATTAAACGCTGTGAGTCGGGTTTTATTTTTTTATGCTTTTTGGAAAACTGGCCTGTTGATCCATTTTTTTTCCTCCGTCTACAGCGGGCTTTGAGGCGTGGAGCCGTACGGTGGAGGCCTTCGTCAAGCAGCTGTGTCTGCAGGAGCAGTTCCTGAAGGCGGCGTCCCACCTGCTGTCCATCAACAAGGTGTACGAGGCCGTTGACCTGCTGAGGTCCAACAAGCTCTACAGGTTCATGACTCATTTATTTATATGGGACAGTAATTATGGGGCGAGGCGAAATGACCACAGGATACATCTGCGTCTTCTGCCAATACGTGGCAACAAAAGATAAAATCAAAGACTTCAACTTTCAGGATAACTCTGTCAGCGTGTATAGGTATGTACTTCCAGTCCTGGTGAGAAGTTTACATCCACTTGTCATGGGCATCCTGGGCAAAGTTACAATTTTAATGTTTTTTTTTAAACTCAATTCAATTTTATTTATATAGCGCCAATTCATGAAACATGTCATCTCAAGGCACTTTACAAAGTCAAACTCAATCATATTATACAGATTGGGTCAAATTATACAGATTGGTCAAAAATTTCCTAAATAAGGGAACCAGTTGATTGCTTCAAAGTCCCGACAAGCAGCGTTCACTCCTGGAGAAGCGTAGAGCCACAGGGAGAGTCCTCTGCGTTGTCCATGGCTTTGCAGCAATCCCTCATACCGAGCAAGGATAAAGCGACACGCAAAAGAGTTATTCTAACCGTTATTTCTCCAGATCGATATAGGGGATTAACAACAAACTTCAGACTTTTAAAGCACTAAGTCGATTTAAAAGTTTTAGTTTCTGTTATGTAAATATGGTCCAAATCATACATACATACATACATGTAGGAAAGGGCGTTTATCATTGTGGTCAAAAATCTTTAAATTTTTTCCAAAACATTCTTTGGATTTATCATTAAAACGGTGTAGAAGTTGATCTTTTTGTTAAAGCGTGTGTTTCTGGCGTAGACGTTTGTGTTAATGCCGTGGGTTCTGCGGCGCTCCTGTCCCTCAGGGAGGCCATCGCTCTGGTGAAAGCCCGGCTGCCTGCAGACGAACCTCTGCTGAAGGAGCTCTACACGTGCTGGGCTGCCGTGCTGGAGAAAGACGGACATTTATCTGCTGCGGCTAAATGGTGAGAAGTGGGACCACAGAATTGGACCCAGAGTTTGGATCGGGATACTGAACTGTTTTTTTTCCTACCTCTGCCTTTTCTCAGTTACCTCGCTGCCGGCTGCAGTTTCGACGCAGCCAAGGTCATCGGCAGAAAGAACGACGTCCCGTCTCTGAGGACGGCGGCCGACCTGGCGAGGATCTCCGGAGAGGACGATCTGGCCCAGATGCTGGCGCTGAGATGCGCCAAAGACCTCGCAGCTGCTCAGGACTGGGTGGCAGCGCAGGAGGTCCTGAGCTCTCAGAGCCCCCTACTGGTCAGCGCCCGTCCCGCTTTGAAGGCGTCCCCTCTGAAGCAGAACAGAGGCGTTTTAACCTGAACCTCTGTTTTTTTTCCCCCGCAGGCCCACAGGCTCCATCTGTGCGTGGCCGAGCTGCTGGCCGCCACGCTGGCAGACTCGGACGTCTTCTCCCCGGCTTCCAGCGTCTCCGGCCACCCGTGGGCGACGCTGAGAAGCTCCGACACCATCCAGGACCGAGCCAGAGACATCTGGGAGGAGGAGTTTCACGTTTGCTTGAACTCGGCCGGCGATCGGAGCGCTAAAGCTCTTCTGCAAAAGCTGAAGCCTGTGGAGACTCCGGCATGGAGCTCCAGTATCCCTCTTCGACAGGTACGGTCCGCAGACCACTGGGGGGATTTTTTTTTAGAGATATTGCTGAATATGAAGCCATTTCTGTCCACATCGCCCCGTCTTTAGGTCCTGCTGTACTCCTCGGTCCATCTAACTCGCTCCCTGCTCAGCTGGTTACTGGACGACGATGAGCAGCTGATCACGGAGCTGTGGCACGCCGCCGCTTGGCTCAGGGATGCGGGACACTTCGGCATCACGGCGCTCTTCTGCCGGCTGCTCTTCCCTGAAGGTATCCCGGCCAGAGCAGAACTTCCGGCTTTTATCTAAGCCGGTTTGAAAGCAGCCTGCGGAGATTTATTATTTATTTTTTCCGTCGATGTTAACGAAACGATCCGTTTGTCGTTCAGGTGACGTCGGCGTGTTTTCCAGGAAACATTCCAAAACACTTCAGCGCTCTGAAGCTGAAGCCAGCAGCCTGCAGGCGCTTGTTTGCTACCACCGTCTGTACGAGTGCTGGTGGAGGGACTCTGCGGTTCAGAACGGCTCCTGCAGCGAGGACGAGCTCGCCGACAGAGCGCCGCCTGCGGGAACGCTGGAGTTGGAAGAGAGCGTCCGTCCAACAAGCAGCCGCTCTAAAGAAGTGGACTTTGAGCCCTCGGTTCTTCTGTCGGAGCCTCACGCCGCCTGTCAGGCTGCTCAGAGATCTGTGAGAGAGATCCAGGAGCGGCTAGCCGCCATGGTGCTGCAGCACAGCCAAGTCCAGGAGGGACAGCTGGACTCTGGGGACAAACAGGACAGCAGCTTGTTACCAGCGCCTGCTGTGGAGCAAGGGTCAGGCTTATTTTTATCTCTTCACGTTTTTTATTCATCTGAAATTCCCAATAATTGGATTATTAATGTTGGGAATATTGCAGGGTCATAAAAGGTTTGAATTTAGATCACCATTTGTGGGTGTTTAAAAAAGAGCCATGAAAGCCTTCTTCCTTTACATCTCATTTAATTTTCTTTCTTCTATCGTTGGTTTGGTGTTTTTTGGAAAAACAGGAAAGTTTCTTAATTCTGTGGTGTTTGTAGTTCTGGTTGATACGGTCAGGCTGAGAAACCTACAAGGCCCACAATCCAGAGAAGTAAACCTAAGTTTCAGGTGGGCTCAGCCCCAGACAGAAAAGGAGGGTCTTCCAGTTCATTCTCATATATGGCCGCCGCGCTTAGAAAACAGTGACCGTTGATGGGTGTTGGTACATGTGGCACGTTTGTCATCGTGTTCCTTTAACGTTTGAACACATAAATGTTGCCGGCTTGTATTCTTCGGCCATTCCCCTGCAGGTTGCAGTTCAGGTAACTTGCGGTCCACAGTATGAAGAGAACGCACCCCGGCGTGATGTCATCCCCAGACCTAAACTCTGATTGGCTAGACAAACTGAGTGCAGCATTAATGTTGAGCTGTTAGCCTTCCCTGTTACTCCAGTGTTTTTTTTTTTTTCTCCTACAACGGTCCTGGTGTATTTTTTCTAGGGACTTGGATTAAAAGGTTCCTTTGTCCACTACCTCCTTTTAGCATTGCAGTATGAATATTTATGGTTTGAGTTTAGGGACTTCATGACTTGCTGGTTAAACCTGTCATCAAGTTTTCAGGGTATGAACAAGAAAAAGAAAGGAGTCGGTCCTCTGGATGGGTTGAAACGTTTCGTCTCCTCTGTGAGACTTCTTCGGTCTGAAGAGTTCCAGGTGAACGGCGCCTTAGAAGCAGCGCCTTTACATAGTGGATCAGCAAGTTTAACGCTGCCAGTCAACTTGTTGCTCCAGTATGCCGACGTACTGCTGATGAGGTGGAGAAGTATTGAGATGCCTCAGGACTGTGTAGTCTTTTAAAGGCCCCTTTATTTATGTTATGCACCGAGGACTGTCGCAGCTAGCATGAGCGCCGCTACGTTGGAACGTTTGCTGATGATACTGTGATCTTGTCCCTTATTGGAAGCGATGATTCTGATCACAGAACAGTGGTCAGGACTTCACTAAGTGCTGCGAGTCCTCCTTAAAGATAAATGTTTGCAAGACAAAGGAAATAGTTCTTGATTTTAGGCCGCCCGGCGCTCTCATCCTGTCTCTGGTGTGGCTGCTGAACACCTGGTAGCGGTTCTGGAGGACAGGCAGAGTTTTGACTCATCAGCTAATGTGGCTTTAATGTGAAGTTTACCTTTTTATAAGGATGTTTAATTGAGTCTTTAACTGTCTTGCACTGGTTTGGTCTTTCCACGAACTGCTGCTTCATCCTTTGTTGACCTCAGTGGCTCGCATAAAAGGTCTTGGCCCCCTGCATGATTAATTCAGGCTGCTTCCATCCAGGTGAACATATCTGCTGCCCGGATTTAGGACTAATACATTAAAACATTCATTCATCCCTACAGTAATTAGATTTTAAAATCTTAGTTTTTGTGTAAATATGTTTTACTACTAGCAGGTCGGAAAGATTCTTGAAGTGTGAAAACACTTAATGCCTTAACTTTAGTTTGTTTATTGCTCCTGAGGCCAGAGTTATTCTGTTATTTGACTCATTTTCCTCCTTGGTCTGCAGTTCTGGGGAACAGGAAACATTTCTCTCCTTGTCCTCAAAGATGTCCACATTCCAGGAGGAGCTGGCCAACATTCCCAACACGATCAAGGTACCGACAGCAGCTCAACGGGTCGGCAAGTCTGGACCCAAACAGTTGTAGCTGCTGACAACCCCTTCTGCTTTTTATCCCCCCCCCCTCTTGCAGATGTTTCCTCGGCCAGATGTGACGGAATGTTGCCTTGTTCTCCTGCATCTCAGCAAGTCCTCCTCCGTCTCTGACGTCCTCCGACGGCAGGCCAAAGATCTGCTCCGGAAGTACGGAACAAGCCCATCGGTCCTGAAGGCGTCCCGGGGATTCCTCACGTGATCCGGTTTTCACTCGCACATTTTTTTTTTTTTTTTGGTCTGGAATTAAACTCTTTACAAACTGATCCTGAGTCGAGTGAAACTTCATCAGAACGTGAGCAGAGCTTCACAAAAAGTGTCTGGACAGAATTGTGATTATACAATATTCTGTAGTCTGACGCCTGTAAAGGTTTGATTTAAAAACAGAATAAAATATTTTCAGGAGAACAAAACAGAATGGCTGGCTGTAGGCGAACCCACTGAAACATCAGGAAATTTATACAGCAGCGTTTGGAATGACTTAAAACATTTATTCCTGTTGAAATCATACATTTTTTATTTACAGGCCCCTCCAGCATCAACTTAAAAAAACAAAAAAAATCAATCCATGTAGGGGTAAAGACAAAAGAAAAAAAAAAAGGGGGGGTGGGGGATCTGTCTGATAAAGATCAGAACTGAGAAGTCTCTAAAATCCCAGGTGTTTAGGAGCTGGTCCCACGCTGTAAAAACAAACATGTTTTAAAAAAATCCATCGGACTCGTTTGGCCCGGTTTAAGACGCGACGCGGGAAGAACCGAGCCAGCCGCTGGAGCATCTGCTCCCGCTGTGAGTCCACCCAAAGAGTCGCTCGGATATGTTTTAGACGAGTCTTGTTGGAGAACGCGAGGGCAGGAAGCTGCCGGTGGGTCCTTTTAAAAAGCCGAGCGGCCGCTCAGTGTTTGTTGTTGGCCTCATCCTGCCCCGAGCCGGAGAGCCCGTTCTGGGGCTGGCTGGACCCGGAGCCGAGGCCGTACAGCCTCCCGCAGTACTTGGCGTCGTCGATGTGGTCTTCAAAGAAAAGCTGCACAAAAGAGAACAGTTAAATGTAAAAAAAAAAAAAAAAAAAAGTTTCTCATAAGGGCGATGGCTCAGATGGCAGGTTTAGTGTTTAAAAGGACTAAAGTTTGAAACTAAAGCTTTTTACTTGGTTCTTGAACTTAGTTTAAAAAAGAAAAATAAGACAGAACTAATGTGCTAAACAAAACAAACATGTTTAAAAAGCAGGAAAACAGTCTATCCTGAGTTGTTTCATTTCTGTTTCAGAGTTGATTTAACAAACATCTGAAAATGATCCAGACAACGAGTGGAGAAGCAGCCAAAGTTGGAGAAAAAAATCCAATAAAGCCTGGAGAACCAGTTACCAGAATGTATATTATATAATATTATATTACTGGAAACTCTGGCAGCTCGGAAAAAAAAAAAAAAAAAAAAAAACTTTATACTAGGTGTGTTTAATGCTTTCCACATTCACAACAAAGTTTTTTTAATGCAATATTACCAACATGTGAGCAAGTAAAGATAAAAAAAAAAAAAAAAAATCACAGGTAGAAACATCTGTCAACGTCTGTGTCCCACGGAGAACTTGATTTCTGGTCAGGAACAAACGACACATGAGGACAAACGGATCAAACTACCAACGCTCCTCGCCGTAGGAGCCTTTTCTGGGACAGGGACTCTCCGGCGGTTGTTTTCAGCATCAGCGAGGAGCGTAAAAATTTACGGATTTGTCGCTGCTTACAACTAACTTCGGACTGAGCGTCAGTTTACCTCTTTCATCCTGAAGAAGGCCATCCCTGTGAGCAGCGAGTCGGATCCGGCCTGATGCTGTCGCCCGATCCTCTTCAGCTCCAACTGGTCGGCTACTTCCTGTAAACCTCCCTGCAGCACAAACACAGCAGGCGGGTCAATCCGGGCTCCTCCGACCACTTAACTGGACCCGATTGAAGACGGAGGCGCCGCCGCCGCATACCTTGAGGCTTTTGCAGCTCTTCATTAGGTACTTGACGTCGTAGATTGCAGGAAAAAACAAGTTGAGGATCTGAAAGAAGTCGTGCTCCTCCTCGGGAAGCCGAGCGTCCGTCAGAAGCTTCACCAGATAGCCGAAGTCATAGCCGCTAAAAGATGAAGAAGCGGAAAGTTCCTCACAGTTTAGAAATGTATGAAATCCCAGAGAAACATGAGATTTCCTCCTACAAGCTGATACTAAAGACATGGGCTGGATTAAAAGGTTTAAAACCACCAACCTGTGGAAGGAGAGCCACTTCACGTTTTCACAGAGCACCAAGCCCGACGTCATGAGGAGCTCAGCAAAGTACAGCGTGTCGATTCCTTCTTCTTCGTGCTTTTTGAACTGGAGGCCAGAGTTCTGCAGCAGGTCTATGGAGTCCTGTGAATACATGTCTTCTCTGGGGAGGGAATTAAAAAAAAATGACATCAGCCACCAACATTTCATTTAGCACCAACACAACAGACCTAAATAAAACCACTCCACTGTCACATTTCTAACCAGACTTACAGAGTTCAAAGTACCATTTTTTTTGGACTATAAGGCACGCTTAAAATCTTCTCAAAAACTTTTGGTCCACCTTATCTAGTGCTTACTGAACAATTTAATGTGGCAAAATATGCTCAAAAATCTGTTAAAATGTGTAAGTACGACTTTGGTTAGCAACGAAGTCGCTCTGCTCAATGGATATTCGGAGCATTACGGTCACTGAGCTTTATAATACACTGGAGTGCTGATTTTGCCGAAAAACTGAAGTCACTGGACGCCATCTTGCTCCTCCCTACTCTCCCAGAATCCCACAGGATTTGGTTGCAACAACAAGCAGTTTTCTGGCTGTGTGAAAACGTGTCACAGGTAATTCTACAGTCAGTGGATGTACTAACACTATCAACTACTAGGAAATTAGGTGCTGAAATATTTTACATGTTATTCATATTAAATATATATATATGTATATATAAGTATGTGTATATGTATATATGTATACATATGTAAATATATGTTTTTGTATATTATTTATATATTTATAAATGTTAAACATATATATTTAAATGAATAAAATGAAAAATATTTCAGCACATGACTTTCTCAGTACTTGATAGTTTTAGAACAAAACATAAAAGTATATGGCATTTGACATTTTAAAAGTCTTAAGCCCCCCCTGAACATGAGAAAATCCTCGTTATTGGATGCTGTAGCGCACATATTCCTTAGTTACTCGTTCAAACAGCGGGCGATTAGCACTCCAGTGTATTATATAGCTCAGTGATTACGGTACACTGTGTCACTACCTGATAGGACCCCTGAGCTGTCTACAAGACTGCCTGACTGTAATGTCTAAACTAGAAGTGCATTCATGTACGGCAGCCCGCGCTATCAACAATAAACCTAGTCAGTTAATTCAATATAAAAATTACGTTTATTTTGGCCTTATGTTAGAAACAGGGCAGTGTAAAAGAAAAGAAAAAGCAGCAAAGAAATTGGTATTCAAACTTGAAAAGTCAGAAGTTTCCCACCAGCCCTGAGTTTAGATTTGATATGACTGCTGCTCAAATAAAACCTGCAGAAACTTTGGATCTACAAATGAACCTTATTATATTATTTATGAATTTTAATCCATTGCCTGAATCCACAGCACATTAAACAAATTTGTACCAAAACGAGGTGAACACGGGATTGAAGCTGTGTGTGACTTAAATTCAGGGAATTGTTTTAGTGCAACAATTTCAGAGAAGAAAAAAATATTAAAAACATATTTTATCAGGTTTTGTAAACCAGGACAGGATAAATGTGCAATAAGGCAACAGAGGCTCTGCTCTCTTTGCTCTGACTACAGGCGGCTTTCAGGTCGAGGCTGCGGGGCTTGGAGACGCGTGAAGACGCTCACAGCAGCAGTCGCCGCTCTCCAAAGACACAGGGATGTGTTTAGGTACTGAAACACGGTACCGTTTGATTTTACGTGAATCGGTACTCAGTAGTACCAACGGGATTCAGTCGGTTCCTATAAAAGTACCAAATTCGGTACCCAGTCCTAATTGCTTATCAGTATTCTTCAGATCCACACGCTACATCTGATTTACACGTACATTCCTAGTGTGGCAAAAAAAACAACCAAAACATTTAGAGCAAGATTTTCCACAAGTAATTCAGCGTGGGCTGATAGAACGAGACAAAAACGCGACGCCGAATCCCCAGAGAAAAGTTTTCCACCTACGTGAGGTTGAATTTGAAGTTAAACTGCCACGTGGTCATGCCTGGAGGATAGTCGCCATCCTCGTTCATGAACGTGAGTCCCAGCTGGATGATCTTCAGGAGGTCCACGTTGCACCTCAGCAGCTGGTACTGGTAGTCCACCGTGCTGCGAAACTCTCCGATTGGCCGCACCACGACGCCGGGGAACTCCGTGTCCTGGCGAACGACGGAGAGAGAAGAGCTCATTGGTCAACGTTTTTCTGACTCTTCCAGACTTTGAAGGAACTCTGCGACATCTGGTGCCAAGCAGTTTTATTAATTGAACAAAGAACCGTGTAAAGCCTCAGCTTTGCGCCCGTCACAGAGAAAAAGCTTTTAGTTGCTGAGCATTCGCTTCAAAGCACTTTTCCCATTATGCTTTTCTGAGTAACAAAGATGTTAATAAGGCTCAACCTACTGCCGGGCCAATACCGACGGGGTTTAGGTTTCTGAGCACAGATTAGATCCACTGATCAGGAACATGTAAGACAGGTCAACAGTGCTGAGGCATGTCACAATAAACTTTGCAGGACGATACATTTTTCTAAAACTTATTACAATAAATCATAATATTGTAATTTGGAGACGCTGTTCAGCTCATATGGTATAACAAGTTTATCCTTTTGACCTACTGGCTCAGACAAATTAAGCGGGTGCCGTCATTTGGTCTAAACCCAAAAAACTCCAACCCTGCAGCGGTCGGGTTCGCCTTTGACACCAATTTAATTTCTTTTTAAACCATTTCTCTGGCTCTCCCTCACCAGGCTCTCATGTTAACTTTGAGAATGTCCATACCTGACACTAGCTGGGTTCCCCCCACCATATTATGACCACCAGGCATCACCTCCCCTCAGGCTGAGCTTCGCTTGTTGGTTTTAAATGTCTCGATGTTAGAGCGTGACATAAAGCAAAGTTCCAGTCTGGAAGAAAAGCTCCCGATCAAGTAATCGAACACGCTAGCTGTTATTAGCGTGATGCACGTTATGGTTCCTGGTTACACGCCCACACTTCCGCCCGTGAGCCACCAGACAACTACCGGCAGGATTTTCTGTGGGACACCCTGGCAAGATTGTATCGTGCGATAGGCTTAGGCTACTGGAGGACATCAGGATCTAATTTTCTCACTCTATAGAGTTCTACTATTCTTCAATTATGCATTACGTGTTGTCATTTCTGCTTTAACTTTCTGTTCTCTCTCTTTTATCTTCATAGAAGGTACACCTGGTCTGGCGTTCTGTTAGCTGTGACATCATCCAGAGAAGACAGATCACCCGCTATTACCATCTAATGTAGAACAGATTACTGGATCAATGTGTGCTTCTGTGCTTTTTTTGTCTCTCTTGTTGTGTCTCTACTCTGTCTTCTGTAACCCCAGTCGGTCGAGGCAGATGACCGTTCATACTGAGCCCGGTTCTGCCGGAGGTTTTCCTTCCCGTTAATGGGGAGTTTTTCTTCCCACTGTCGCTTCATGCTTGCTCAGTATGAGGGATTGCTGCAAAGCCATGGACAATGCAGACGACTCTCCCTGTGGCTCTACGCTTCTCCAGGAGTGAATGCTGCTTGTTGGGAATTTGATGCAATCAACTGGTTTCCTTATATAGGACATTTTTGACCAATCTGTATAATCTGACCCAATCTGTATAATCTGATTGAACTTGACTTTGTAAAGTGCCTTGAGATGACATGTTTCATGAATTGGCGCTATATAAATAAAATTGAATTGAATTAATTTATGCATCGACTATCGCGACAGGCCTAGCAGTGCTCAGATGTTTGCCTGGCAAATTAAGCGGATTCTGATTTAACTAAGCTATTCAGACCGCTGATGTCTCACCATGGCAACGTAGTTGTAGCTTTGGATAATCTGTCTGATCTTCCTCATTTCTTCTTCCACGTTGCTCGCCCAGACTTCACAGATGATCTGGCTGGAATCAGCAAGTGCAGCTGGCATGTTGGCGGGTCGGAGGAAAAGCTAAAATCCCGGCAGTCCTACAGCGATCGGTGGGAGGTGAAGAGGAAATCCGATAAAAAAAAAAAAAAAGAGAAACAATTCTGGGAGAAGAGGGAAAGGGAAAGGTTAGTGAAACAGATCACAATCAGGCAATTTCCCTTGATTGGGCTGAAACAATCAAAAATAATCATGATTAATCAATTATTTAAATAATCGTCAGCAAATTCTGTAACAGAATAATTATTAACTGTGGCACACAGACTCTAAAACGTGCCATTTGCTAAAAGAGTAACACACTAAAAACAATAATTATACCAAAACTGTAGGAAAAAAAATATACATATTGCATTTAAGGTGAAAAACCTTCTTTGTAAAAATAAATCTATTAAGCCCCTGTTGCTAACCGATGATGAAAAAAAACAGTCAACAGATTAGCAATATGTACCTTTATAATTACATTACCATGCTGTGAGCATTGCATTAAGTTTTTTGCCACTGCCAATGCATTTAAAAAAAATTTTTTTTGGTAGAAAACGCTCATTTACTAAGGTATGTTATTTTACAAAAGTATCTCTTTTTAGAAAAAAAAGTTGAATCAAGTATAGATGCGGCTCTATAAATAATTAGGAACGGAGCCAATAAGAGGCTTGTGAACCAAAGTCATCCAGTGTGTTGGAGGAAGGCTTGCCTGCGTTAGCATCCAGTTCACAGTGGTGGGTGAGGTGGAAACAATTAGCGTCAAATCTCAGAGCAAAACGGCACATTGGGGTGAAGGACGTTAGGCCACAGGTTGGCGCACACATACACAACATCACTGTACTCAGGTAGAGGCAGAAAAGGTTGCTGTACCGGATTAAGTTTGAACAGCAGTAACTATACAGAATCATCTGCGTGAAGATAGCAGGAGGCATTTGATAAGTTTGGCCACTTTACACCAGATTTTATTATCTAACCACTTCTATTTTCTAAAATAATGTTTTAAACTGTTATTGGCCAAATACAGGGCAGGCTTATTTTTGGTAAATGCCACCTTCCATTTCTCTTTAACGTCAGACGAGCCGATTTAGGTTTTGACAGGTTACCTTTTTTACTTCTTTCTAAGAACTGTAACAAAGAAAAGAACCGTTGTCTTGAATGCTCTTAGATCCTCCCATCTTCCGAAACACTTGACTATCAGATATGGTTCTTCAATAGGAGATACACATCTTCCAACTACCAGTGGCTCACTGTTCTTTTTTTTTTTTTTTTTTAAACCAACATTCAAATTAAAAAGTACTCTTGCTCAGCAATTTCTTGGCATGTCTGCTACAGACACTGGACAGAACCTGGGCAAAACAGTCAATAACAAACTGAAACCGTCAGAAAACATAGTGACCTGTCGTTCAAGACAGTTTTGCGACATTATAAGAACAGCCTGGCTGCTTCCAATGGAATAATAACGTATTATTAATGTACAACGAGCTACTGCTCTTTAAAACCTTCTATACCTTGACCCTGTATGCTAAATGCCACCATTTTACCCATTTCATCTCTAATCATCACCAAAGCGTAATACAAAGCATGTAGCAAAGGCAGACAGATTAAATTAGATAGAGCAGAGTGTATTTTCCCCCCAATGTTGTCATGACAGCAGTGGGGGCAACCGTTAGCTTAGACGTGGCTTGTAGCTCAGATTCTGCAAGAAAAAAACATCAAATATAAAGAACACTGTTGAGTACAAACCCGTCGACACGGTACTCACATTAAAAACACCCCAGGTTCACGAAATTCATAGTATGCGATCAGTTTGGAATAAAAAAAACAAACGACACAACGACGAAAACACTAGCTACTAGCTTAGCATAAAGGCTAACCTTTCAACTGGAAGCGGCACAAAACAAAGCGGAAATGAGAAGCGCTTCCCTCTTTCGCCGCCCCACGTGTCTTATTCCAGCTTTACGTGCAGTCAAAATGACACATTCGCGTTGGTGAAGTGATTAAACGACAGTTTTACCTCCTATTTTCTTCGGTCGAACCCTATCAAGCTAGTTGATGGTTGTACTTTCTTATTCGTTTTTTCACCTGCTTCACCTCTTCGGCTGCAAAAACGCACAGCAGCGCCTCCTGCCGTACGGGAGTCGCAGCGTGATGACGTCATATCTGTCAGGGACCGCGAGATTATCAACACAAACGCAAGGATGGATTTCTACATGCATACACTGATTATTCGATATGGATAATCAGTGTATAGATAGAACCTATACGATTGTTTTACATATATGTATTATTTTGGGAGAAAAGTAGAAAAAATACATATATACAAAAAAGTAAATAAAACTATAAAACACACTACAGCATTTACCTTCAGCAAAAAACAAAAACAAAAAACAAGTTTAATCGGAGGCAAAAAATGTAATATTTTTGAAACTGCATATGTAATGCCTTAAAGCAGTCGAATTTTATTGAAACCAAAGATTTACATAAAATGTTTACCCCCTTTTCTCACTATTTCGCTTTTAGTCAGACTAAACTTGTGTCCATCTGAGATTCTGTGATTTTCTTTAAATTCAGAATTTGGTAGAATTTCCTTTGAAACTGCATGACTTGCTTAAGCATAACTGAAAAGCCTTTCTGTCCCGTTCCTACTGACAGAACTGGTGATACTGACTGATTGTGGGCCGCTCTGCCCTTTGCTTTTTCAAAGTAAGCAGGTCTTTGCGCTGACTTCTCCACATTGACTTTGGTTTCCTTAAGCCACAACGTAAGTGATGTGGCTGTATGCTTGGGGTAACTTTCAATTTGGACCCAAGCTTTAGCTTCCTGGACGATGTGAAAATAACCCCCCTTCCTCAAACTTATGAGGTTGTTCCTGTTCATCACGGCACCATTTTTCTTCCAAATGTAGCCCTGGTCATTATGACCAAACTCTTTAGTTTAATTACATTTGATCACACAACGTATCTCCCATGCATAGGTCCGAGTGCATTTGGAAACTGTTATCAGCAGCTTCATTGTCTCTAGTAGCCTCTCCACCCATGTCGGTACAGGACTAGTTTGACTGCGAACATTGGTGCTCTCTTAACAGCTTGTTGTGCCAGGGGTTGATACACACGTCACTCCGAAACATGTCCATCCCTGGGACACAGATTCGGTCTCACTCCTGAGCTGTGCGATGGCTGGACATGCTTTTTATGGTTGCTTAAAACTGAACAGAACAATCTGGCGCCTTCCTGTCTCTGGACCAGAGTGGTGGTGGTCCACGGTTCACTTCCTGATCTCATTTTTAAATGATATCACAAAAACAGTGTATTTGAGATGTCGCCTTGTAATACATCCCCAGGGGTGCCTCCATTTGCATAGTAATCCTACTGTATATAAACATCAGAATTTTAGGAAATAAAAAAAGTTATCTAAATATTCCCTGGCGTTTACCAAGAAGAAATAATGTTGCTAAATCTAAATTACCTAAAACAGGAAAAGCTTGGTCAGATTTAATGCCCAATGATTAAAAAAAAAAAAAAAAAAAAAACATGGCATACAATGTGCTACTTGTCTTTATCAAACAAATCATCTCCAAAAAAATTTCCATGTTTTACGGTGGGATGTGTTGAGTTTACACCACACAGGTGGATGCATATGCACATTCCATTTTCCTGTTTGTTTTCATTTTAGATATGCTTTTTTTTTTTCATATGACGTCACCAACTTACACTCTTTTGTGCAGATCCATCATTTAAATAAAATTAAAAACACATATATTACCGGTTGGAATCTAACAAAATAGGTAAAAAGCCAAGAGGGGTGAATACGTCTGCAAGGACCTGTATGGGCTGTTGGGATTATTTCTATGACTCCATATTGACAAGATACCTGTTCAGTAAAGAAATACAATCCATTGTGATTTAATTTACCTTTTTATTTAGTTAAAACCGTCGGAAACAGATCCACATTTTTGATCCATTTCCACATGTTTTCTCTTTAAATAAAGAGATTTGACCAGTGCCCCGTTAAAGTAAAAAGCACATGAATGTTCCGCTTCACGCTTGTGATATTTCCTTTTTGTTCTCTCGACTTACAGCTGGCAGATCCAGACATTCCGGGTCAGCACCTCAGGAAGTTCGCTTACTGCACACAGGACAGTTGAACATCGACACATAAACACTGGGTGACAGAAGATAACTAGAAAAGGGTTCAGGATTTGTAAGTTCTCTGCCGGGGGGGCTTCAGTCGCCATCACAATGTCCGTTACAGAAGCAGTGGCCAGAAATCCCTATTCTGCTGGTCCGGCTCTCCTCTGGATGTGGGAGATCTCCAGGATCGGCGTGAGGAGCTGGAAGGCATCCTGGATGTAAGACGCACTGTTGGAAGCCTGTGTTAGAGAACGAATGAAGTTAGGGAAATGTTTTGTAAATACAAATTTATGTAAAGATTATTTAGCTGCCTGAAGAGCTGGAAAGATAAGAGACCAAACACACATCCCTGCTGGACTACAAAACAAAGCACTTCTTCCCCACATCTCCATCCACCCTCTACGGCTAATTAAAAATCTGCTCCCAAGCAAGAGCGGACATCACTGAACATATTTCTCCCAGGCCTGCGAAGGAGGCTCATAAGGAGGCTTGATTTGTCACTCTGAATTTTTCAGTCATTACTTTTATACAGACTTGGAAAACGAAACCAGCACTCAACACTTCAACTTTGCCACAACAGATTGGTACAGCAGCACCATTACAGCAGACACTGCCTGGATGTGCCTAAACATCTCCCACTCCCATCCCTGGTGATGGAGAAACTCGCTGACTAAAAGGGTTATTGTTGGGGCAGCCTGCGGTACAAACAGCAGGAGGAAAGGGGGGTGGAGATAGGGCGAGTGTGGATTACAGGTGATGACAGACAGCTCAGTTAGTTGGGTTTTTATGCTCTGTGTGTTCCACAAACCATGAAACACCAACTCTGAAGTCAGCTTCGGATTCAGCAGCGTGACAAAGGGCTGCTATATAAATATAGACTGCTTAAAGCTAATTTTTTTTAACTGTTATACCTTTATAATGTCAAAAATTAGAAATGCCAAAACCTTGTTTAGCCTCTAAGTTAGAAACAGTTTTGGAAAAACAGGTCTATATAGAGCTATGATTTCCTTGTTTGATTTTTTTTAGTGTTTAGGTATTTATCTGTAACTCAAAAATCACAGATAAAAGGACATCATTTAGATCAGTAGAAAACTATTACTTTTATTGTCAGAAATAATCCTTTTCTAGACGGTAAAACAAGAAAACAAAAATCAATTTTTTTTTCCCGTACACAACGGTCTTCTCTCTTAAATACTTTAAAAACGTAAAAGAGTTAAAAATCAGTTTTTATCCTTTTTTAAGACTTTACAGGTATCCAGTAAGATTGATCTTGGGGTCAATTTTTGATCTGTTTTTTAAAAATGCTCAGAGTATTCACCCTTAAAAAAAGTAATAGAGTCTAAGGAAGACAACTCTATACGAAATATTGTATTTATGATTTCTTTTACGCAAATCTCTTGACTGATCGCAGCAAAACCAAGTTTTCTTTGTTTTAAACAAATTCCTTTACAATGAAATGTAACAACAAAATATTTTTATATTCATCATTTACTATTTGTTGTTTGGTAAATCTGACCATAACAGTCTTCTGTGAATAGTTTAAAGCTTTTTAAAGATGCCATAAACTCAAATATTTATCTAAATTTAGCCGTGCAGCTAAAAACATCTGATACAACAAAAGGCAACTAAAACCATGGAGATGTTGCACAAGATGATTAGGACATACGAGTTGCTTTAATTCCTATTTTGTAAAACATTGCATGAAATGTTAATGGTTAAAGCTTATTGTAAATTCTTTGTTATAAACCAGAAAATGAACACAAACCTCGAGAAAGACTCCTGTAATTAGCGGGTTCAGGATGTCTCCCTTCTCCTTAAACTGTAAAAAAAACAACAGCAATCAGGACTGTGATGAATCTCACAAACCCACCTGGTTCAGTTTAAATTACACTTTTTATTTATTCAAAGTAGAAATATCAGCTGCCGTAGTTCTGAGCACATAATTAAAACGCCGCCACTTACCCCCGCTGCTGTCAGGCAGGAGGTGAACTTTTTGGAAAGCAGGGAGATTTCTTTACACAGGACCACGGTTAATCTGAAAACAGACAGATCTGATGCAGTTTGTCTCTGAATGTGGAAACTGGAACATTTAACGTGTCGTTAAAGACGTGGCATTACTGGGCCAGGACGCCGGCGCCCGTGTTGTGGTTGGAGAACAGGATCATCTCGGCCAGCTTGTGGAAAAGCTCGATGGAGCGAGCGGTCAGCTCCGCCAGGCTCCGGATGGCGGCAGCGTGCACATCCTGGGGAATTTACACCAAACGGCTCGGTGTGAAGGCCGGCTAACACTCATTATGACTTAAACGTTTCCACCATTCAATCAGCTGAAGGTTTCCAAACCCTGAAACTGTTATTCTGGGATCTTTTGCTGTTGGATTCTCTCGTTTCATCTTTGCCTCTTTTGAATAACCGTCGCATTACGAACTGCCGGGCTCACCTCTGCAGAGTGCGTCTTCTCATCCGCTTCGCCGTCTTCCTGTGGGTTGCTCATGTGGCTGATCGTGCTGCGGGCGTTCCTGCAGGCCTGTCGGTGCGACAGACATGATGCCGTTTTTGCCCACATTTGAAGCGGAATCAGTGAACACAAGAAACGGAGCGGCTGCTGGACAAACTCTGATTTAAAGTCACGTCTGATCAGACTTCTTTACGCTAACAAGTGCTGGGAAAGGTTCATTTGAAAGGTTACTCCATTCCAAATGTAATAGTGGTGTAAACATCTTTAATTACACCGTAATGTAATTAAATTAGCTGCTAATGGGTAGTTTTTGTAAGATTAGACGGAAAATGCAGCTCTAAAGTCCTTTTAGTTCAACACGGCGGTGACGTGCTGGTCGCTCTACAATCTGTCCCTTTAACCTAAGGTTGCCCACCTCCGGTCCTAAAGGGTCAGTGTCCTGTCATTTTTTAGATGGGACCCTGATTCAACGCAGCGGATTCAAGCTGAGTCGCCTCCTCAGCACGTCACCTAAGTCTGCAGAGGCCTGCAAATATTTTACTTAATTAATTCAGGCGCGTTGAACCAGGGCATCATCGAAAACATGCGGGGAACCGACTTTGGACACAACCTCGTTCTGCCTAAATATATCATTCGAATGTTATACAAAAGTACAAATTATTTGTGTTTTGTTCTAATTAAAGTCAAATTTTAAATTAAATAGAGACTGTTCATATGAATACAGTACATATATTAAATATAAGCGTAGGTATTTAAACGTGCCTTATAGTCCGAAAAACACTGTAGGTAAATTTGGGTATCCTCCGGGCACCAGGTGGCAGTGAAACATGCAGCTTGAATGTGTTGAATTGAGGATGCATCGACAGGTTTTAGTGGTACACCCTTTGGCTAATGGTTATGTATACTGTTCTGTGCACCATCTGCTGTGTCGCTTTTATTTGACACAGAATTAATAATTCTGTCGATCCAACAGGGAAGGAGCTTCCACCTCTTCCTGATGTGGTGAGAGCGGTGAAAAGTTCATATTTATGCAGCCTTAATTTCACATGGAAGATAATTATATACGACGCAAATTGTAATCGTAAATATTTTCAACAGTGCAATTTACTTAGATATCATCCTGTAGCAAATTGCTATTACATTTTATTTAGTAATTGAGATTATACGTAACCAGTTACTCCAGGAGGATGCGTCTAACTTCGTGAACTCAGGCTACAGAAGGATAAAGCCTTACCTTACTGAGTTTGTCCGCTGTGGCGGAAACGCTGAGGCCGTCCACAGATGACGTCAGCTCCTTCTCGAACTCTGTCCCGTCTTCATCTGCGATCAGAAAAGGCTCCACGATTTATTCCCGGTGACTTTCCTGCTGGGGCAGACGTGCTAATCCAGAAAAGTCTTACCTGTCTTGTCGTCCACCTCCTCGTCATCAAACTCCACCATGGAGAAAGAGTCCTTGATTTGGTCCAGCTCCTCCCTGAGCCGGACCAGCTCCTCTCCGGACAGAGTGGTCAGCACAGACTTCACCTAAATTAAACACACGCGGAGGGAAAATACCCGTGTGAAAAAAAAAACAGAAGGCCTCCGCAAAAGTCCCAAATAGTGAAGAATAAAAAAAAACGAAGGGTGCTTCTACACTAGAATATCTGGATTTGGTTTGAGACGGGTTGAGAGGTATATCAATATTGAAAGCCAGAATATCAATATTAAACCGTCTCTAAAAACATAAATATTAATCTTTGTATTGATTTTTATGAACAGCCGTATTTGTGACCTTGTTGTACTTAAGTTGGGTTTTTTTTCCAAGGCAAGGCAAGTTTATTTGTGCGAGTTAAATCCTTCTCTAAAAAGGATAATAGAAAGTTGATTCAAGACAAATAAATAGTAAATATATGGGGGGAAAAAGGGGACAGTTAAAATCATCTTTTTGACTTTACTGGGGAGGAGTGGGAATGGATCTGGTTTAGAGTCCAGACTCAAAGGAGCCAAACGTTTCTGAACATCTCGGACTTTCAGGGAACTGGTTCTTCAGCTGAGGTGCATAAAGAACTAAAGGCCTCCCTTTGTTTAGTTTTGATGCTGGGAACAGCGAGAAAACAGGTTTCTGATGGTTGGTGCTTGACAACTACCTAACTAAATGATATTTCAGGGGTTCAGCGCAGTGATTCAAGGACTGCCGTCATATGATTAATTTTCAAAACTTCAGAAGCAGCGATTTAGTCTTTTAAACTTAACATTTTTCAGAATAACTACTATAAAACTGGTCTTATCTGCATTAGTTTTGAGGTCGCTCTGACCACTCCAATCATTGACGCTTAGGGCACATTTATTGTTAAGTGATGTTCATTTTAAACTATAATTTGGTCAAACTAAACATTATACAAGTCTCTTACATAAAAACTTAATTTTAACATGACTGTCTCTGTGCACCTTAGCCTCACTCTCTCTGGACAGCATCTCCAAGGCTTCGAGGTGCGAAAGACCCTGGAACTCATCAAAGAGCATCCCGTAGTGCGCCACCACTTTCTTCTCTGCATCTGAGGACCCGTCCTCTGCTGTCTGCAGCTCCTCTCGCTCCTTAGCCTCTCGCAAAACCTGAATAAAAACATAAAAAAAAAAAAAAAGATATTTGGATTATTGGGTCAAAGATAATTGGATCTGTCCTTGCCCCGCTCCCATTAGATTCACTAAAAACTAATTTAGAGTTCACTCGCCTGGGACAGAGTGGCGTTCCTGTGCATCAGTCCTTTGGTCTTCTTAAAGCCAGGATCGCCCTCAGCTATCACGTCCATCGTCTTCTTCCCAATGAACTCCAGAGCGTCCAGGCCTCCAGAGATCACAGTCTTCCCCTGTGAAGACGTTTACTTTCTTTGAGACCACTTTGCCGGTTGAAGAGTGACCGGCACCACATGCGGGAGAACATCTCCTTACTGTGGTCTGAACTACGCTCGTCAGAGACGACAACATCCCCATCGCACTTCCCACCGGGGAGGGTCCGTCAGTTGCCGCTTTTTCCACCTCGCTGCTGCCTTCCCCTGCAGGAGAGGAATCGTCAACTTTTACACAACACTAAAACATTTAAAATCCTGTTGTTTAACTGCACATCGAGTCTCACCCTGCTGCTTCTCCTCTTCCTCCACCTTGGTTGATAATTCAGTCGGACTGGGAATCCCCAGAGATGTTTCCGCCTTCTCAATGACCTGAGTGAGGCCCTGGCCTGGGCAAAAACAAGACAAGGAGGGGCAAAAAGTTAACACAAACAGGGTCCAGATATGGGGTTAGACGTGGCCATTGTACTTCACTGTAAAAAGGGAACTAAAGTAAGCAAGGTTTTCTTGAAAGGAGTGTGTTTGTCCTTGATTTGTGCAGCTAAAATAGACTATTTGCCAAAGGAATTAGTATTTTTACCCCTAAGATGAGATAATGAGATACCATGGACTTAAAATAAAATGGAGACGAAGTGTTCTTATTTTAAGTGCAGAACTCTTATTCCATTGGCAAATATTCTTATTTACCAGCACAAATCAAGGAAAATACACTCATTGCAAGAAATTTGACTTACTTTTAGTTCCCTTTTTGCAGTGTTGCTGTCCCTGTTTACAATCTTGGGGGAAAGACAGTAGAACCTTTTTTGTTTCAAACATTTCATACGTTTGGTAAAGTATCTGGCTCTTACCAGGTCCTCGATCTTGCAACTAAAACCTCAAATAAAAGATGATTACAACTTTTAATGAACAAAAAGCCAATTTAACGGAATGTAAAAAAGTTGTCTAGAATCTGTGGAGCAACATGTATTGGGAAAACGTGCTGCTTCTTGTTTTTACTGCTCGCAGGCTTATTTCTTTTATATTTTAGCTCTTTCAACCAAAGTCTTAAGAATTAAATTTTTCTCCTAAGCTTTCAAGAAAATTTTGTCACATTCTTTTTTTTTTTTTTTTTTTTTTATTTCCTCCATTTTCTTATATTTTCTGTAGACTAAGAGTTAAACAAAAGAAAATTGGGGGCTCGTCCGGGATGACAGACTCAAGACTAAGCAGAACTAAAATAGGTAAAGGCAGTTTTTTTCTAACTTTTCTTCTTTTTCCTGTTTGCATCTTTGCTTTTTAACACTTACATTTTTAACTAGGGCACAATAGTTTAGCCAAAATCTCAGGACATCATGCTGACTTGACCGTCTCTCAGAAAATGATTTGCTCAAATCTTCCCGGAACGTTGAAAGTGCAACCGACTTGCGACTGCAAACAGGATTTTATCAGTGACCCAAATTATTTCTACAACTATTGCCATTTGCAAAGCCATCTGCAACTGTTCAAAGCAATCACACAGAGCAGCCGAAGAACAACAAAGGAGCAGACTGGTCGTAAAAAAAAAAGCACGGGATCCTCACCCACAGTGGTCACAGTAGCTGTTGCTGTGGACAGGATGGATTTACCCCAGCTGCCCCAGTATCCCCAGCCGCCTTGAGAGACAGTTGACTCACTGGGTGTCTGTGAGAGATGACAACGGGAGGAAAAGAAAAGAAAAAAACCCACAAAAACTTTACTTTAATACAACAATAAATAGTTTCAGACAATTAATTTAGAGAGTAATCAAATTATTTACTTCTCTAAACAAGAAAAAGCATTATGCGTCATTCATTAAGTCCCATTATGCGGTTAAAACCCGATGGCAGAAAAAGGGGAGTTTATGCCTGAAATATTTTGACCCTCATTAAACCTGTTTAACGTTGCAAAAGATCTGTTGGATGCAACTGTTTGTTATGTGATTATATTTAAGGCTGCCAAGCATACAGACTCTGCATGCAAACAGTATACTTTGCCACTAGGATTGACTTTTATAGCACGTTATGCCCATATCTGATACAGAGTGACAGAAATACTAAAGCTCAGCAGGAGTGGGGTTAGGCAGGAGGTTTGATGCATCATGATGGTTGATGCCCGCCGGTGTTGTTGCGCTGTAAGGAAATAAGGCCGTGATATCTGAGTCCTGGATCCACTTTTCAGGGCCAACATAAAACGGCATTTCCATATTTTTAAGAGAAATCTATACTATCTTCTGGCCCATGTGGCCGGGGAGAGGGACGTCTGGGCCTCCCTACTGAAGCTGCTACCCCCGCGACCCGACCCCGGATAAGCGCAAGACGATGGATGGATGGATGATTTTCCGTTTATTTTGTCATTTTGAGAGACTGAACAACATGCAGGTGCATCTTAATAAATTAGAATGTTGTTAAAAAGTTCATTAATTTCTCTAATTTAATTCCAGAATAAATTAGCACCTCCTTTAAGCCTCAATCAATCCATCTGAAACACTTGAAGCAAATAACTACGAGTAATTACAATAATGTATGAGTTTCACTTTTTATATTAGATAACTGAAATTGATGAACTTTTCCACGTCATTTATTGAGATGCACCTGTAGGCAGTAAAAGTTCGGCTGTTTACAGATTATTTTAAACAGTCCCAGCATCTAAAGCCTTTATTCGACGCATAAAAACAACAAAATTAGGGGCATCACACACGTAGAAGTTAGCCCAGAACGCCATCACAGCAAGAACTGCCACTTCTAAATTGAGCGACCACAGTGAACACCCACCGTTGCCTGCTGCTGCTCCTCCTCTCCTCCTGCTGTCAGCTCGGTCTCCGCTGCAGGTTTGGCCTCCGGTCTTCTCCTGGCTTTCCTCGTCGGGGCTACGTCAGCGGAGTGGTCCAGCGTGGATGGAGAGGAGCTGCCTGGTGTCTGAGCAGGAGGTGGATCCTCCATCTTTGGTGGCCCCTCCGTTCCGTCGGCTGATTGATGAGGCGCTTCGCTGTCGGACATCTCACCACAACATGCCTGCAGAACATAACAAATAAAGCGCTTTGAATGACTCTCTAACCGTAAATCACAATATATGTAACTCAGAATGCTTATCGACAAGACCGGGGAACTTCTCAGACACTTAGTGTTTTTCTAAAGTCAAAAATTCAACCGATTAAAAAAAAAAAAAAAAGTGTTAAAAATTGCATGATACAAACAGTTAGGCCAAATCTAATTATACCTGTCAGGTTTAGATTTTAAGTCACTTTTTGAGAAAATGTATCATGGATACCGTGTCAGAAATTATTCATACCGCTCATAATAAACAGTGGAAAAGCTTTCAAGGGCTTCTCTTTTACAAAGAGCTCTAAGTCTTTTTTGCGGTTGGAATGCCTCCGTACCATCACCTTGATTTTTTGCTCCCGCCACAGATTCAAGTCAGGCAGTTTACATTTTTATCAGCTAACAATGTCTTCCCAACTCTAGTTGTGTGTTTGGGGTCCCTTTCATACTAAAACAACCATCGATGCCCAAGATGAAGTTTCTCTGCAGACAGCCAGATGTTGTTGAGACTTGAAGAAGACTTCTCTTTCCTTGATGCCATCTACTCTGATTAGGCTGCCAGTCCCATTGGTTGGAAACTATCCATGAATAATTACGTTCCCACCACCATGCTTGACCGTAAGGATGGTGTTCTTGGGGTCCACTTGCACCTCTTTTATCTGGGGTTCCTCAGGGTTCAGCTTTGGGCCCCATTCATTTTACTCTTCACCTGCTCCTACTTGCATCCATTCTTTAATTAAAAGCATGTTGCCTCTTTTTCACTTTTATGCAGACAACTGCCAAATCTGTGTCCCGCTGAAAGGCAACGCCTCTTCTTAACCGTTTCAACGCTCAGAGAGCCATGGCCATGCTTTTGATGAAGGAATAGCATAATAACACAGTTAAAAGCTCAAATAAGTTTATTTTGCATGATACAGGCCCTTTAAAATAGACGACAGGCTTATATTTGAGAGCCAGATTTAATAAAGCCCACGCTTAAGAAGAACTCTGAGGCAGTAGTCCATGCCTTTGCAACTACACAGCTAGATTACTGTAACGCACGTTAATTTGGTGTCAGTGGGTCTTTAATCAGAGGTCGGCAGATGGTGTAAAATGCTCCTGGATGTCTTTTAACTAACACACACAAGTTTAAGAACATTTTAAATTCAGAATTTTTCCACAGCGTATCTACATTATTATGGCCACTGGAGCTTGAAGACATTTAGACAGCATTGTAGCCACAACATGCGGCCGCAGATCATTCCAAAGCTTTTTTTTGTTGTTGTATAAAACATAATTTGCCCCAAACTAACTGCGTAGAGCTGCTGTTATTTTGCCTGTTGAATTAATTAAATCAGCTTCTCCCGGTAAGGATGCTTTGGAACAGGTGTGTCAAAGTCCTTGTCCTGTAACTTTTAGATGCTGCTGGACTTCTCCTTCTCCACACCAGAATCCAACTATCAGCTCACTGGCAGGAGCCTGGAGAATTTGGCTGATGCTCCAGGTCATTTGATCATTTCATTTGATCCAGATGTGTTGGACCAGGGACACGCCTAAAAGTTAACGGGACACCAGCATTCTAGGACAGGAGTTTGACATTCCTGCTTTAGAACATCATCATCATGGATCTGAACTCTCACAGTTACCACTTGCTATTAATTAATGTGTGTTTCTAATGTTGTTGTTTGTTTTCTTCCTACGAACAATCACCTGGAAGTTGCTGCAAAGGATGACAAGTTAAACTTAACATTAATGTTATAAACGTAAAGCCATGAAACAAATCGGGAACAATGCTGGGGAAACGTTTTTTTAGCAACAAACGAATCTTTTCTGATCCAAGTCTCGATGCTAGTAGCTAACGATTACCTCAAATCTGCTTGTTATTTCCTTCCCGGAAGTAATTAGAATACTTTTCCCTCGGTATTATAGTTTGGACTTCCTTATCCAGACCGTAAATTCTTATGATTACTCCAAAGTAGCGTGAAATAATTCAGGCTTTCTTGGTTTAGTAGTCCAGCTGGGATTAGCCACGTCACATTTTGTTTTCAAAGGTTACGTCTGTCATTCGGCTGTGGGAAGACAGGACTTCCGTCTGAGGCCTTCAAAATAAAAGTCTTGAAACGTTAATTTTTAAACGGGGGAATTTTTCAAGTGAAAATTATCCCAATACGGTACAAATTATAATTCATGTCTTACTTTGCTACTGTTGCATCAGTTCACTGTTTATCTTGATGTTCTATTCGTGTTTATTTCAGCAAAAAAGTTTGACTTTATCATAAACAAAAGAGAAAACAGACATATAAACATCAAACGTCAGCCATCTAACTATCACAGAATATACAGGCACTTTCAATGTTTATAGAAGCTTGATTTATACAATGTGTCACCGTGTGTTACAACAGTCAGGGCTCTTAATATTGGATTTTTTAAAACTCATTCAAGGCATAAGAAGTTGTAAAATTACCCATGGCAAAGGAGACAAGGAAAGTACATCCTCAAAAGCCACCTGCACTTGGTATATCTATTCTATATCTAATCTATATCTAATCTATCCGTTAATGTCTTTATTTTGAAGGAAACAAATCATTTATTGGTCGTTCTTTTGGATAACTTGATATAGAAAAAGGAAACGGAAGTTAAACTCTTGAATATTTCAAAATAAATGAACTAAAATTTCTAGCAATTCAGTTTGTCAAAAAAAGAAAAAAAGATGAAAAGTCAAAAGTTTCAGAAAACAAACAAACAAAACAAAACGTGTTTATCTTCTATCTTTTTGTTTCTTTCTTTGAAAGTAAACAATATTTTAACTAATTGAATTAATAAGTATAACAGAAATATACACAGCCCAACAGTTTGGTTTCAATAAGATAGAATCAGTAACTGTTTTCACCTAATCAAATATAATAGCACAGTTGTTCTATCTATTCTTAAACATTAGATATTTTCGTAGCGGTTTTTTTTTTTTTTTTTTTTTGATTGCCAGAGCTTACATTGTGTTGACAGGTGACTGTTAGGCCCAACCCACTAAAGTACCTGTACCAGGAAGTTGTTGGAGTGTACATAGTGTCTTTGATTTGAACGCAGGAGGGAATATATCTAGGGTTCTTTTGATTAAAAAAATCAAACTCAAATCTGCTGAAGGATCAGTGTTTTGTGGCTAAGCAGCGGGTGAGTTGGCTATATTAGTTATGTTTGTCTGAAATAATTTAGGAGTTTACCTTAGAGGAGTCAGTACATCTAATCTGATGTAAAGTGACTTTTTACAGCTCTCCAGTGTTATGATCTGTAAGTACCCAGATTTATATAAACGTGAAATTTATCTCTTTATAGATTGCAGAAAATATTTAATGTAGTTTTGTCCGTTAAAAGCTCTTTTAATGTGCTGTCATCATAATCATCAGATTACCTTTCTGAGGCATTCAGTGTGTTCATTTGGTTACAAGGTCACTTTAATGGGCCTTAGTTACAGTTAATCAGAGTAAATGTACTAGCAGGCTTTGTTATGATCTAGGAGACAATATCATTTTTCATATTGTTATATTATGAATGGAAACGTTGTTCAAGTGATTTATAATGTGTTACCAGAAAATGTTATTTTGTACAACATACCAGTTAGATCAACTAAACTGTATGTGTTAATAGTCCCTGTATTCATCAGAATTGTAAGTACTTTAAATGTAAGGATGACGAGGAGGATACATCTTAGTTATACCATCCAGAATTAAAATCATGGAAATTAGTTTTTATTTCAAATTAAACTTTAAAAAAAAATACCTACATTGTAAAATTACCATTTTATCAGAAGCAGACATTTTCACCACAGAAAATAGGTCAGGTAGCTGTATGCTTCTGTGTCACAGTTGCTGACTCTTCCTGTTTTGCAGGTTTTTCTGGTCTGGATGTGAACTGGGCCTGGCGTTTCACTCGACATGTTATCACCTCACAAGCACTGCCTGTCACACAGGCTCCTCTTGCTCCTGCTGATCGGTTGCTGGAAAGCAGACGGATCCCCAAATGGCACAGAGGCAGGGACCTTCACGCAGCTGGCCACGGGCCCCTCCGGCAAATACATCTTGGCGAAGGAGGGCTCCAGCATGCTCATCGAATGTAACGTGACTGCAGATCGAGAGGATGTTAGGTGGTACAACTCTAAAGGGCTTCTCCTTGGAAATGAAGAAGGTAGGAGGAGCTTATGATGAGCTTTGCTATTATCAAAGGGTTGACATTGCATGTCTTTGAAATGCCAGGACACTTTAAACAGAAATGTAGGGGCCTCTGTCAGAAAACCAAAAAAAAAAAAAAAAGGTTGTCATTGGTTCTTTCATCAGTTTAATGATGTGAATCATTAGGCTAAATAAACACAGAAATAGTTACCCAGACACAAAATCAACCTTTTACCTTCACCAACTCAGTGGACAGATTAAAGTCCTAAAGAAAGGCTTTGGCGTGAGCCTTAGGAAATGTTACATGGGGTGACTATCTACTGTCTTGCAATGCTTAAATGCAGAATGCGACAAAATAATCTTCTATTAGCCCGCATTCCTAACAGTTTTTAGCCTAGGTCTTATGGATTTACAGATTCCTACAGTTGAGTCATTCTTCATTTTCTTTGGTTTTGCCCCAGTTTGTCTCCCATCGTTAGTACAGTGGCTCAACATTCTCACAGGAATTTGTTTACTAATTTGTTATTTACATAGAAAAAGGCTCCAGTGCTGTTAATAGTTCACTTCACTTTCACTTTATTTTTTTGTAGTAAATTATCCAACAATGAACTATTATCCATTATAGTTCATTGACGGATAAGTAAAGAACCAATTGATACTGAACAGGCAGGACATTAACACCAAAATAATTAACAGTGATTATCTCTTTGTTATGGCATCTTCTAGTGGGTGTAAAATATTTGGCAGTAACACAACATTTTGCCCTCAAAGTTGGTGGGTTTGAAGTCGACAGGATGCTTAAGGACTGGGGCAGATTTTGAAAGGGATGGCTTGAAGATGAGGCTAGAACAACTTAAAAACTTCACATTTTGGGGGTTTCTGGGTGCAGTGGTTGGTCAGTATCTATCAAATATGGTCAAAGGAAGGAACAGTGGTGAACCAGGGACAGGCTCACGTTGACCCAAGGCCCACTGAATGAAGCGAAGGCTGGCTTTTGTAAACTTATCTAACAGATAATTTACTTTAGCTTAAATTGCACAGAATGGGAATGCAGGTTCTGAAGAAAAGTGCCTCAAAGATGGCTGCGTGGCCGCAGAACTGTCTGGTTGGTGCCAATTTTCCTAGACGCCCGTGGCCTCTTTCCGCAGGATAACGATCCCTGCAAAGAAGCAAAAATGGTTCAGGAATGGTTTGAGGAGCTAAACAGCGGGTTTTAGGTGTTGACCTGCCTTTCAAATTCCCCACATTTCAACCCACGGCACACCTTAAAGGGGTTTATTTTGGTTAAAAGAGGGGCAAACACACCATCAGACAAGTGGTTATAATGCATTTTTAGTAGGATGCATTCTGCCTGTGGAGCAGTGGTGTCTCTGGCATGGTAAGTTAAGTGGGACCTATTAGCAGCAACACATTTTTTTTTGTGATGCATACAACCTGACTTTGATTAATTTTAAATTAAACAGATAAATTAGCACAAACGACCACACTAGAAAATTAATTTTATATAAGCTACATGTAATTCAATTTTTATACATAAAATTACAAATAAACGCTCACTTATAATGTCCATTTATTAAACAGAAAAGATTCACAGCAATCCTTCAATGAGCTAGCAAGGACAATCAACGCTAGATTAATATTTGCTTTTAGTTTCCCTTTTCCTATGTTTTGTTTAAATTCTCCTACGTTTTATTCCAAAAAGGTTTTTTTTTTACTTGCTTTTATTGTGTTTTTATTTTCCAACGTTTTAATCATGTAAAGGACTTTGCATTGCCCTTGCACTGAAATGTGCAATACAAATAAATCTGCCGTGCCTTGTCTAGATGGTCGCACTATCCGGCAGAACGTAAACGTAATGTGTGTAATTCAAGTATTTTGATTGGATGATCCAAGCTTGGGGCCAGAGGATTTGTTGTTATTTAAACAAACGTTGGTGGGCCGGCCCCAATATCAAGGCGCCTCTACCGGATTTAGCCTACTGAGCTTGTCAGTATTCTGGTAGACTTAGATAGACGCACATGTTTATAACAGAATTTTACTGGTAAGGGAATCTTTTTACAATATTACTCTATATGCTCTATATGTCCCACTGATTATTGTAAACAAAGAGCTCCACAGCGACATCCGGTGGGGCCTGGCTCCACTGGCCCCAAATGCAGAGACGCCACAGCTGTGTAGCATTGTTTGTAGCATCATCAGTTTCCATTTCGTAATACTGACTGCTGGTCTTTTCTAACTTCAGGTGGGAAGTGGCAGGTCCAGGAGAAGGGCGTCCTAAACATCACGGTGGTGTCCTTCAAGGACCGCGGTCGCTACACCTGCGTGGCCTTAAGCAGCGTCGGCGTCAGCAGCAACTACACCGTCACTCTGCGTGTGGCCTACACCGACAGCGGCCTGGGGGTGTACTTTGTCGCGGTGTGCTTGGTGGCCTTCGCCATCACCATGGTCTTCAACGTGGCGCGCTTGTGCATGGTCAGCACCCACCTGAAAGAGACGGAGATGGTCATCAACGAGTTCTTCCGCACCGAGGGCACCGAGAAGCTGCAGAAGGCGTTCGAAGTGGCCAAAAGCATCCCCATAGTGACCTCGGCGAAGACGGTGGAGTTTGCAAAGGTCACCCAGTTCAAGACCAAGGAGTTCGCCCGTCATATCGAGGAGCTGGCGCGCAGCATTCCTCTCCCACCCCTCATCATGAACTGCAAATCGTTTACGGAAGAGAGCATGAACCCGGAGTGTGATCCTGCGGAGTCGGCCACGGCTGCAGCGTGGGGCAGGCCGGCGTTAGGCCCGCCGTGCCCTGACAGAAGCGAAGGAGAAGAGGTGCGTGTGGCAATGCTGTCGAGTGGAGGTCAAAGCAGTGACTTCAAGGTGTCATTGCATAGAGTAAAGGTTGATGGTGAGGATGAAGACCACCTAGATGAAAGCAATGCATGAACTCTGGAATTCCAGCAAAGAGACATTTTTTTTATAGCCAAAGAGGTTGAGGTGATGTCTTTGAAGATTATTCCTGCACGTGGTCAGAGCTCAAGTTCTCAAACATCTGTTAAAACTAACTTTTTTCTTTTTCCTTTGCTTTAAGAAATTGTTTAACAATTAGATTTCCATTCTTGGTCTTTTAGTTCAGCAATTTTAGCTCATTTCACTTCTTAAAATGTCATTCATTCCTCCCCCCCCCCCTCGTTTTGTTCCCTTTGACGGGTCGTTCAGCCTCCACAGAGAAAATGTTTCCTTGTAATATCATTATCTCACCATTTTCATTGTTGTCACATCACTCGTGGAAAATGGGTTTTTGGAAGGCTTGATTGCCGTCTCACATGTCTGTTTACGCAGGTCTTTGTTTGTCTGAAAGCGGTTAATTACAGGGCCGGAAATAAGCAATTCAGCCAAAGCGGTGAACATTTAAATGTCAGAGGAAAATTTTTACAGTTCTGCAAGGTGGAATCTGAAAGACAAACTACTTCCGCTAAAAATGTCCAATTTGCTCCTCAAACATGGTCTGACATCAAATGCTCTGATTATGTGAGAAAGACTTTAATTTTTATAACTTGGTTGTTTTGTATGCACATAGTGACGTATGAAAGACAAATTTGACACTTATTTGAATGTTACTTTCAGGGGATTTAATATTTTCTTTTTTATTTATAAAATTAAAATCACAGGTTGTTCATATCTGGAAGTTTGTCCCTAAAGAAGTTGAATTTAGAGATGTCTGAAAGATGTTTAAGGGGAAAGAAATGCTGAATAAGCTGTACCTGTTTCATCCTCTTTGTGGCTCTGAACGAAATGAAATAAAAAGAATCAGTATGAACAAACTGTGAGGTGGGACAGAAGTAAAAATGCTTAAGAGATTATTAAACTGGTTTGCTGCGTGCTCTGTCTTTCCGCTTTACATTGACGGAGAAAAGCTGAACGGGGAAGCTGTCAAAGAGTCCAGCTGACCGTGATCTATCATTCAAGTTTATGATCTGCATGGAAGTTAAAAGAATAGATTTGTGGATCATTAAAAACTTCAAGCTCAGAGGTCTGGCTGCAGCAAGCTTCAGGATGTCCAAGAGTGTCAAGTAAGTTCCAGGACGTCTTCTCCTGAGGATGCTGCAAAAACGCATTGCCACCAGGGCAGAGCTTACCCAACGCTGGCAGTGAAGTTACTGTCGCAAGAAGGACAGCAAAGAAGTCAACTCTGTCGTGGGAAAAACTCAAGGACAAGGCTAAAACCTAGATTTACAGCAGCAGATTGGCTTTGTTGATGAATTCCTAATTGTTCTGGACATGTGGGGACAAAACAACGATTTGCTTCCACAATTCTTGTGTGGTGCCAGAGACGAGGCTTTCTGATAACAGTCCATGTGTGGCGTTTCTTCTTCAAGTTCTGCCCAAAAACGCTGGGAAAAATTAAGAATGGGATATAAAAAAAATTCCCTGCAAGAGCGACTGCTTCGGAAAATCCGGGGACAGTTTGGTGAATCTGTGGATTTCCCTGCACGTCTGAGTCCCATGCAGCAAGGCGGAAGTGATGAGGGACTGGCTCAGAGACGAGACCAGCGGTATTTTTGACCTTTGGTCAGGAAAAAAACCCCAGCTCTTAACCATATTGATACAGGCAGGAGGAGAAACAAACGCTGAGACGAGAATGAATCACCATGAGTCAGGATTTGGTCTAGAATTTGATGCCCCTACTTACTTGTGTGTTGTTTCTAATTGACCTTGACAATGATAATAATAATAATAATAATAATAATAATAATAATAATATAATATATAATGAATAAAAAGCCTAAAATACTAGAAGTGATAGTCTGCTCTGATGTGCAGTAGCGTAAACAAGCCACATGATGTAGCTGTTGGATAACGTGAGCTCCTGCGCTCTCACCTACCACCTTCTTGAGCCTCACATTTCAGCCTAGGAGTAGGTGAGAGGATCAAATACAGTTTAGAAAGCTATTTCAGCTAACTCAGAATTATCTTTATATCTTAATTTTACAGCCTTCTACACAGACAAACAGCCAAGGTTCAAACCCGGGGTGCTCTAGTAATTACTTGGGTATTTAATTCTAAACATTGCATTGGTCAGAATAATAATTTCATACGGCAATAAATTTAAAAATGAAACTACGAGTCAGAAGAAAAAAAGTAAGGATGTTCATGTCTAGATTTGAACACGTTTTACAGAAGTCACCTGCAACATTAAGCTGAATGGTTGGTAAAATAATGTGAAAGAGTGTAAAAAAAACAACTACATTTTTAATATGAATATACTTACAAAATGGCAAACATGCTACTGGTTGCATGTTTTCAATGTGTTTGCAAGACCTAAGTAACACAAAGAGTTAATTTGTTCAGCAAGTAAAAATGACAGTTGTCATTTTTTTGACAGGATAAAGAAAGGAAAATAGTGTCTGACTTTCCTCAGGCAAGGCAAGACAAGGCAAGGCAAGGCAAGGCAAGGAAATGTAAGTTTATATGACCCCTATATTATATTCCTATAATAGGAGTGCTGTCACCTCTTGGTCTTTGTTAGCTGAATGCTGTTAGTCTTTTTCCTTTGGCCAGTAGATCTTTTTGTGCTCTTGTTCACCTCCCTCTGTATTTATCCGGTGCTTATTAGTCACCTTCCCTTTGTTTCCCAGAACTCCTGTTATTCAACCCCGGCTGCATTTCCTCCCAGTAGTTACACGCTTGTCAGTTTTCTCACTACTTTACCAGATTCTCCTGTTTCCCAGTTTCTAGTACCCACAATGCTGGCAGCCAGGTGATCCGGTTCCTTTCCAGTCAATCATTGAATCAATTCTCCCGTGTCAGAGTCCTCAGCTATTCTGTAAAGCTGGGGAGTGTCACCACACGACTGTCACTGTCGTCACGGATTTGGAAACGACTCAATGTATACAATAAGAGGCTCACATGCTTGATTACTAGACCTGCACAGGGATCACAGATTTATTATAAGGCCAAACTCTGGTGGAAACTCCTGCGAGGACGACAGTCTGGAGGCTCAAACGTACCATTAGGTGGCGATAATAGAAAATATTCTACAAGGTTTCTGTTACTCTCCCGTATAAAACTGATCAGATGCAATAAAAGACAAAAGTGAATTTGATTTGGATATTGTTTGCTCCTAACACATTGAGAGCTTCGAACATTTATTGGAGATGTAATTTTGTCCGTTTTGGAACGGCTTTCAGTGTTGGCTGTAATCTAAATATCTGACATTATCTTTAATGTGAGCAAAATAAAGGAGATTACATGGATTTTAGGGCAATGTGTCCATCGTAAGAGAAGAGTGGAAGGCTGACCAATCCAACCATGTTTTCCTCTTTTGTAGAAACATGTATATATAGATACACTATACATCCCCCTTTTGGTAACACTTTATTATAACTATCCGCTATAACCAGTTAATAGATAAATTGGAAACTGTTAATTAATGAGTTATTAATCACTTGTTAAGTGTTTGTTAATAGATTGCTGAGGATTTATAACTATGCCTTATATATAGTTAATAGACCATTAATAAACTGTTAGTGAATTGCTTACTAATGCCTTGTTAAGTATCAGTTAATAGTTTATATATGTTATTGGGATGTTATTCTAAAGTTGCAACTATTCCTCATTTCTTAACTGCTTGTAAATGAGGAATAGCTGCAACTTCAGAATAACGTCTCAATAACATACTTAAGCTTATAACTAATACTTAACTACTACATCAACTCACACTTTAGAGATTGCTTGTTAATAGTTTGTGAACCATCCACAAATACCAGTGAAACTTTGTAGAACAGCAAAGGGATGAAACAAGTTCAATGTACAGACAGTTGATGTGATATTTAAAATATCACATTTTTGTACCTTAACCTTCTTCCACTCTTAGACTTTTATGTGTACTATATTTTACCAAAGACATACAACAGATAACATGTTGAACATCGTCTTTAATGTACAGAAACACACATACTGAGCCATCACATGGCAGAATAGTGGTGTAGACAGTATACAAACCCATGAGGCTTGGACACTTTTTGTGCAGGACATGAAAAAAAAACAAAGGAAATCAAAATCAAGCCATTGGCATTATTGATATGAACATGTCTTAGCACAACCTGGACCCGCTATACTCAGTGAACTCGACCCGAGCCACAACTGAACTGCTGTAGGGCACCATCCCACAGTGAAACAACGCTAAGTTTTCTTAGACAGAGGAATCAGTTTCCTCTTTTTCTTTTGATGATCAACATCCTTCAAAAGGTTTGGATCATTATTCAACACTTCCTGACATTTTGTGGCAAAGTCCTGCAGTCGTTGCTGTGGTGTATGAGCAACCAGCAACTCCTTGTATTTCTTGGGTGCCACAACAGGCAGCTCACAGATTGGAGCACTGGCGACGATGGTGTTTCTGTCAACACCGACCCTTCAATATGCCACGCTCAACTTTCTTCCTTTCTTGTACGCCTTAAGGACTTTTCTGCATCTCTTGATGACCTCCTCAGGATGACATGCTGAAAGAGACAGAAACTGAGTTAAGTATAACAAACATGCAAACAGTGAATCAACATCGCGAAACACACACATAGATGCAAAGTGGTTGCAAAAAGTAATGAAGGTTATATAGGCGCAGAGAAATTGGAAGGTCCAAGATAATATACCCATACATATATACAAGGGGGTGCATCAATAGATATTTATATTAAATATTGATTCAACATTAAATCATGTTGAGCTGTGGGAGTGTGTATCCAACCGTGACCACTATGTATCAAATATCGCACAAGACAGAGTTTTGATTTATTTTATTAACTTGTGTCTTGACAGTGAGCTCTGCACTGAAATCTCAGTGGATCTGTGTTCGACTACATACACATCTGGCATATTGAACATACACATACAGTACACATGTATTCGGGAGGGACGTTGCAGTAGCTGTGGGAAACTGTTAAGCGGTGAGTGTTCCCCTACCAGCTTCATCAATAAACACCACACGGCTCTTGTAGCTCCAGCAGAGTCCGTGTCTGCTTCACTACTGCGGGGTAAAGTGGAGACAGTTACCCGCGAGCGTCACCTCGAAATTTAACAGCTGTTCATGTCAGAGCTTTCACCGTGGAGACAAAACCAGAGCAGCACAGTTACTAAGCCAACATAGAAATGTTGCTTCAGCAGCAAAAAGACTGGAAGATGAGAGGAATATCTGGTTTGGTTGTTACTTGATGCTCATGTGCCGCCATACGAACGCATACAGCCCAGTTCAATCCAAGCCTCCCTGATCCACCTTCTCTGCTGCTTAATAAAGCACAGTAGAGCCCGCACAATGATAAAAATCAAACAAGATAAAATAAAATAAAATAATGTATGGAACATGTCCAATATATACCGTAAATAAGATCTCACACACGTTTTACAATTTCCCTTTGGGGTAAAGTATAGTTTTTTTATTAAAGATGGCATCTTGATGACGTCAGGACTAATCGATTAATTGATTTTGATTTGCTTGACTTGTTGACTTTGACCTAAAATGCCATCCTTAACATATACAGCCATGGAAAAAAATTAAGTCATCAAAAATAATGGCTATGCAATCGAGTACCAACTGTGGTTTTGATGCCTAAAAGCTGTTTTTGGCAGTACAATGCCATAGCTATTGATGTAAGAACTTAATGACCAAAATCACTTATCAAGAAAAGGAGGGCAAATGGTTAGATATCAGTTCTTAAATTAAACTCTTATGAGATATTTTTGTTATCTTTATATTTGTCCAGACATATGTACTTTTAGTAGACCAGGCAATAAAATGACCAAGCAATATGAGAAAACAAGGGTGGTCTCTTCATTTTTTCCATGACTGTATATAATGTATATCAATGTGTGTGTGTGTTTGCCCTGTTGCTCTTCTTTCTTCTTGTTTTTCTTCCTCTTGTCCTTTTTCTTGAGGCTCTGGTGGTGGTGCTTCTTTTTCTTCTTGCGTCTTTTCTTCAATTTCCTCTCTGAAATCTGAAGAATCAGTCGATAAGGATGAGGAGCTGGATGAAGAGGACGAAGAGGAGCTGGATGACGAAGATGACAGGGAGATTAAGAGAAAGAAGATGCACCAGGAGACGGGTTGGCCGAGGAAGATGTGTCAATTGTCCCACCATCATCTGTATATATAACATAATAGAAAACACTTTACCAAATGCATTACTATCTATAATGAAAGTATCATTGTCAGGTGTGCAGACATGTTTTTTTCAAGAAAGTGTTAGTCCTACGACCAACTTGTTGGCGAAGGGAGTCTTTTTCCTTAGTCAGGTCACTGATTTTTTCTGAGTGTGTGATGCTTCTTCTTAATATGTAAATATGCTATTGGAGCTACAGTTGCCTAAGTATCTGGAATGATATGATAAAGAATTGAAAAAGCTCCAAACTAAGGTAAAATAAAATGAGCAGCTGGCTCCAGATATCTGCAATGGATCTCTGAATGACTGAACATAATTGTATAACTATCATCAGCAGGACTTTGTTAACATGCAGTTTAGTTTACCGTTGTTGTCCACATGCACCGCATGGTCCACAGGTGTAGTTTGCGCTGTTGACTTCTTTCTCTTCCTCCCGACAGTACCTGGATTTATCTCGGTATTTTGCGGATTGCCGCTGGGAACACTGGTATTGCACGTTTTATCAGACCTTGTATTTATTCTTTGAAGTCAATGCTAATACGTACGGAAGAGGATTAGGGCCATTAAAAAAAAAAGTCTATTGTATTCCGACTTTAATTTCAGAATTCTGAGACAAATGTCAGAATTCTGAAATTAAAGTCAGAATTCTGAGAAAAAAGTCAGAATTAAATAGACTTTTGTTTATTTATTTTTTTTGAATGGCTCTAATCCTCTTCCGTAAAAACGAGCTGTGCATCAAGAATTTGCCAAGGGAATGAAAAAGATGGGCTGTAATAGTCACTCACGCCACACTGGTGATACGAGGTGATTGACAAGTTAACAACCAGCCAATATGATGGAGAAGGCCGCATGGCACCGCCTCCAGCCCGTGAATACAATTATGACCGGCTTGTTTCATACGTAGTAATCTGGTGGGAGCAACAGAGACTTGGAAGTTTGTGCGGTGTGTGGAAAGAATGGAAGATAAGAAAATAGAAAGGCCCTAATCAAGTTGTATTGTGATATCGTGGCTGAATAATGCCTGGTTTGGCCACTGAGCTAAGAGAGCTTGTTGAAGGCAGCACTAAATCTAAAAGAAGACACAGAGAAATAATCGAATGGATGCAGAAGAAAAGGCTTCTAAGAAGAGGGATGAGGAATCAGTTTGTGTGGACAACTATGCATGGTATGTTTTATTTTTATTGCATGCAATTAGATTAATTTAATTGTTAGCTATTGAGAGTGCCCAATATATCATAATTCATGTTAACATTAATTTCTAGAAATTAATATTCAACACTTTGAAACACTTTAACTCACATTTTATGGAGGTACCTGGTACAAAATATTTTCAGATGGGATCCATCGGCAAATACTCATTAATTTGGAGGTCCTTGACATGAAAATATTTGAGACTGCTTTAGTCACCTCCCTGGCCTGTGTCATCCTCATCTTTATTGGTATATTTTCAGGGTTTGCAAACACCATAACCACAGAGGGAGGAAACTGAAGAGGTCAATTAGAGACAAATCTATGTTCAGCAAGTCAAAGTTTCCCTCTTCAACTGGATGCGCTTTGTGTACACGTATACATTATGGCATAGGTATGTGATTTTAGTCTGTTTATAATAAAAATTGTTATTTCAGTAGAAATTCTGTATAATTATGCTGCCATAAACAATAACTGGAGACTTTGGGGTAAAGATTGTGATTATTATGTTAAGGAGCATCTGTAGACTCATGATAATTACAGGTGCTTGGAGTTATTTCGCTTTTGTTCATTTTGCTAAAAGGTGTACAGCGGGTGAAATAAGTATTGAACACGCCACCATTTTTCTCAGTAAATATATTTCTACATAGTGCTATTGACATGACATTTTCACCAGAAATCGGTAGCAATCCACGCAATCCACACATACAAAGAAATCAAACCATAGATGTCCAGAATTTAAGTTATTTGTAATAAAGTGAAATGGCACAGGGAAAAGGTACTGAACACACTTACTGAAATTTATTTAATACTTTGTACAAAAGCCTTTGTTGGCAATAACAGCTTCAAGACGCTTCCTGTATGGAGGACTTAGTCGCATGCATTGCTCAGTTGTGATTTTGGCCCATTCACAAACAATCTTCAAATCTTGAAATATATTTTCCATCAGTATTGCTGTTTTTGCCAACACAATGGCGGACAATTGTCATATCCTTGGGTGCAGTAGAGGCTAAATTTGTGAATCAAATAAAAAGAAAACAAAGCAAAACAAAACAACCACTTTATTGCCAACTGTGATATAATAATTATTTAGATTTGCACAAGGCCTGTGTAAACGTCAAGTGAACATGATCAACGATGACATCTCTGGAAGCTCAGCAACCCTGTCCAAGATGGCTCAAAAGCTGCGGGATGTTTGCACTGCTGTGATGGACAGATATCAGCGAGCAACAGGCCAGTACATTGGAGGGCGGCAGCAGATTGTCACCATTGATGAGAGCCACTTCAGACACAAAAGAAAGGCAAGCAGCATTTACTATCATCAAGATAGTAACGTACATTACGCATTTATAATTCATTTTGTATAAACAAGAATAATTCCTAATATTTTATGTATCAAACAGTACGGACGAGGACGTATGGTTGGTGGGCGGAAGAGGAATAAGTGGGTTTTTGGGATGCTAGGTGTGAACCGGAGAGGGAGAAGACATGCAAAGCCTGTTCTTCACTTAGTCGAGAGGAGAAGAAGGAGAGATCTGGTGCCGCTTATAGCTCACTGTGTTAAAGTGGGATCTACAATGATAAGTGATGAGTGGTGGGCTTATTGCAATGCTTTACCTCAGCTAGGTTACCCCCATTTCACTGTCAATCACAGTGTGTCATATGTTGATGCCCAAACAGGTGCACATGATCAGCACATAGAGAGGGCCTGGAGAACGGTTAAGGAAAATGTTTGGAGACTCAGGGGGAATCGTACAGAGGAGTTACTGGTAGACCATCTCAGAGTTATTGAATGGTATGAGTGGCTTGCTCGTAAGCATCACAAGGGGCCATTAGGATGGATAGTCCATGACATTGCTGTGATGTATTGACATTAAATGTCTCGCTGAAATATTCTGTATATTAAATGTTTAGCACAAAATGTGGCCAAAGCTCATGGGTTCGGGCACACTGGTATTAGTATAAGGTTCACAAACTATTAACAAGTGATCTGTAAAGTGTGAGTTTATGTAGTAGTTAACTATTAGTTACAAGTTTATGTATGTTATTGAGACGTTATTCTAAAGTTGCAGCTATTCCTCATTTACCAGCAGTAAATAAATGAGGAATAGTTGCAACTTTAGAAAAAATGTTGCAGTAACATCTATAAACTATTAACTGATACTTAACATGTCATTAGTAAGTAATTCACCTACCGTTTATTAATGGTCTATTAACTATCTATAAGGCATAGTTAAAAATCCTTAGCAATCTATTAACAAAAACTTAACAAGTGATTAATAACTCATTAATTAACAGTTTACAATTGATCTATTAACTAGTTATAACAGATGGTTATTATAAAGTGTTACCACCCTTGGTATAACACAGTATCAATGAAGTAGCTCTCAACTTCTAAAAGGTTGGTGACTCCTGCTATGAACAATAGACTGAACTGGGGATGCAACTGAGAATATTTATTTATATATATATATATATATATATATATATATATATATATATATATATATATATATATATATATATATATATATATATATATATATCGTAAGTTAACATTACAGTCATTACATTCTCCCAACCAATCACAAACTGCACCCAGGGCATCACCAAGCTCCGCTCAGGGAGTTCAGAGAGCACACGTTCTTTTTTATTTTTTAAATACTTGCAGTTTTGGTAAAAAGTTGGTTGAATAAAGGGTTGAATTTGAATTCAGTGTTTGTTTGTTTTTTTATCTAAAGATAGGTCGCTAAGCAACAGCATATAATGGCCAGGACTGCACTTAAAATATGTTTTGAATTTGTTGATAATTATCGACATCGATCAACATTATTTCTATTTTATCGATGTGCCTTTTTTTCTACATCGTCCAGCCCTGATGTTGCATATTTAAGTCGGTTGAGGACACTACAGTCTCTAATGCCATCATCTGTCAGGGGAGGAGCATCAGAACCAGCGACTTTGAAAAACCCAAACAGGTGGAGAAGAAGGGCCGGCTCTTTGGCGGTGACTGCTCTGGAACCTCAGGGGACGATGGCGGAAAGACAGAAACAGGATGCACAACCCTCAGCAAAGTAATCCAACAGCAAAACAGTGCTTCCCTCCTCCAAAACGTTGACATGTACAAAATACGGAAAAAAAAGCAGGATGTAAATGTCATCGTAACTATATGTGTACATTCGACCGGTCAGAAAATGTAAGGACAATGACATGAAGGACGGAAGCAGGCATTTCGACTCCAGGATCAACTCTGCCGTTTATCACATTTATTTCACCTGTATGAAAATAGAATTTGTTGATAACTTGGTTGAATAAATAGTTAGGAGGTCCTAAAAAAACTGCTATGGTATCATTGTCTCTTTTTTTACAATCATCAATCAAGATCAAACGTTCATCTTGGGCCAAAAAAATGAAGCGGTCACAAAAGACAAAAGAAAATTGCATTTTTCATCGGTCCTTGTTGTCTGTCCTCAGAATTATAATTGGATCGACATAAACTGTATTTATTGGAGCCGTATCGAACCTATCTTCTCTCTAACGTGCTCTCAGATTACTTTTGTTGTAAAGGGAGACTAAATAAATAGAACTGAATTAGGTTGCGGGCGTTTTATCGAGCTCTCTCTGTGCAGGGCCTTTTCTGTATCCAGTGGACTTTTCCCAGAGGTTAATCTCGAGTAATACAGTTACTCGGTCTGCCCTACCTGAGAAAATATCATTGGCCGGTATCCCAAATAACAATAACCTTGGGTCTATGTGTTGAATAACTCTAAAAATCCATCCATCTTCCTTTTTTTTTTATCCTCTCCAGAAGCGAGCATATCTAAACAGAATTGATTGGCGCAGGCGGCCATTTATCACAGCGAGGCTGAGCAGGCGTTTAGAGGCAAGGGGAAGGAAGATTTTAGGGGTGGAATATTTCCGACGGGCTTCAGTGTCATTGAGGTAAACCGAATGAATCGATTGGGCTAAAAAGGATTGGCGCAGAGTGTGTGAGTCAGGGAAAGTTGTAGGGGGAAAAAAAAATAAAAATCTTCCCCCGCTCCTCTAAGGGCGTATGACTGATTAAGGATGCTTGTAAAAACGAACGAAGCCAGCATGCTGCAAATTTGGGCCTCTTCAAATTAAATTGCTCATAAAATTAGGTTAGAATAAGACTGCTGCTAATTTGATTTCATTTGCAATCAACTGGAAGAAACAAGACAAGGGGAGAAGATGATGAGTCACATGAGACAATGAGAGAAGAGCTCATCATTGAGGTGTGTGGGACTAGGATTGGATCTGCTCTTCGTGTTCATGGGTTAATTTTTTTCATTCACAGGCCTGATCCCAAACCAAATGTTCCCATTATAGGTTTTAGTTACTTGAAGGACAAACAGCCAGAACTTTTTTTCTTTTTTCTTTCTTTCACCGTACATCTTGTTTATCACAGCACAAACCTTCAAAAAGGTTTTTCCTTTCCGAAGCCCATTCATGCTTGTTGCAGCACGAGTTAACGCTAATGTACAGAATACATGCCGCTGAGGTGCGAGTGTGCAGCCAGGTCTCACACTAGATCGCGGTATGTCAGGAGGGTGCAGAAAGCCGCACTGCTTCCAAGAATAGCTCCACGGATCGTCGGCTCGTACAGAGAACAATGGCCTCTAATTAAATCTGAGGAATGTGATAAATCCAGCAGGAAGTTCTGAAATGACTTCCATTTGAAGAAAACACAACGGAGCCTCAGCCAACAGGCTTGCATATTTTTTTCCACACTGGCACATTTAATTCAGTCCTTCTTCTGCTACATTCCTTTTCTGCATTATTTGCAATTTGTATTGCAAATAATGCATAACTTTGTTTTATTTGGTGGTTTTTTTATCTCTCCACAGAAGGAACGCCTGACTCAGTAGTCCTGTGAACCACTGAAAGGGTCTCCAGTCTGTCATTATATTGGATCAGCTTGACTTCTGTTTAACTAATAATATGAATTGGACCTAATGCTCATGCTATTTAAATAAACTGAACAGACAACTGTATCATCAATGTCCTGGGTGAGCTGCTCGTACACCCCTATAAAGAAAACCCTGTGGAGTTGGATCTACATCGAACCTGTAGTAACTTTAATCTTTCATTTCATCCATATCCAGTCAAATGTCTTTTTGTGCATACAACAATCTGTGGCCATCTAAAAGTTAGATTTTTCATCAAGGCTTACTAAAAAAACCTAACATTTAAAGTAAAACCAGCCTCCAAAGTCATTTTTAGAAAAAAACAAAAAAACATGCACACTCAACTGTTGAAAGCAGGGCTAAGGTCTTGGGCTGGAGTCGAGCACATGCACACGGACAAAGGGGTAGGGGACAATGCATATGGCTCGATTCTCTGCAGATTCTTGCTTCTACAAATTCCCCATCTGTCAAAGACTAACGGAAAATAATAGCTGTAGCGACATCCGACATCCAACCAGCTTAAAGAGGACAGGGGTGAAGGTCCTGAAGTCATGTCTTCCGTCGTCTCTTTGTGTCCTTTTACAGTTGCGCACATTTAAAAGCAGAAATATTCACAGTATATGCTTTTATTTTTATAGTTCTAGTTCAGAATAAAACAGATCACAGGAAACTGACCAAATTCAGTTCAAGCTTAATAATTACAGTCCATTTCAGTTAGATTATTTCCAGTTTGATCCACTTAACTCCTTACAGCTACAAAGTAAATCCAACAGCACCCAGTGATCCAGTTCAGTCTAGCCTATTTAACTCATCTGAACACAATCTGATTCAGAATGGTTGCGTGTTAACGGTCCTATGAAAAAAAAGGAATTAGAGAAAATGTGTGGCATCTCATCAAATATTAATTTCTTTATTCTGAAATGTTCACAAACTGTCTATTATTAATACATAAACAATGTGTTTTTATTGCACTTAAGCAATAATAAAACTAATTTTACCAATTCTGAACTGAATTTGACAATACTTACATAAGACTTAATTGGTTTATATAACAAAATCGAATTGTATTAAATTGAGTTTAACCAAATTAAATTAAACTACACTAGAATCTGCTTCCATATTAGATTGAGTTATAACTGAGCTGAATTTGACTCTGGTGAAATTAACTATGGTCCACAGGGCTGTATGCAGTTCAGCATTTTTTTTTTGTAAACTGTTCAATTGGGTTGAAAGAGACATGAATAAACACAGAAGCACCTAGTCTGTAATCATCATGAAATTAAAGCGTAAAACACAGCTGGACACTGAATTTGTTCAATGCCAGTGAGGTTGTCGAGGACCACAAATGCTGCGAAGGCAATACGGAATAGTTACAAAATTTTAATGAACAGCACACAGAGCAGCACTTCAGGTAAGGTTACCAGAGGATCCTGCGACTAATGAACAGAAAACAGGAACTTAAATACGCAGGGAAGTAATCAACTGGATAACGAACAGGTGAGTAACAATCAACAGAAATACACACAACAGGGCGGGAAACTAGAAGGGCCTGAAACACAGGTAAACTACACAAAACAAACACTAACTGAACAACACGCTATCCAATCCAATAAACACACACACACAATCCAATAAAAACAAATAAATAGCCAAACTGCGTAGAATTGTGACAGCCAGTTTATGAAGTCCACCAATTCATTACGAAATGTCTCCAAGCAGCTAATATCTTTACCATCATAACAGAAAAGAAGGTTCAAGATCAAAAGCCTGTCCAAAAAAACAAAAAAACATTTATATAGATTGCGTGTGTTTCAATCATCAACTGTGAGTCAATTCTACACAAAACCAACCCGAAGAACTGAGCCAATATTAGGAAACTTTAAAAGAAGCAGAAGAAAAGCTGCAGTTTGAGAGCAAGGGGGTTAAATGTTTCAGAGATCTCGCCAACCTTTGGCTTGATTTTAAACGATTGTTTGCATCCTGTTTAGCCTGGGTGTTTGCTAATGTTCTGTTTTACTGCTGGTACAACAGTGTTGTTAAAGTTTCATGTGAAGAATTGGTGAAACGTCAAATTGGGTCCTTCCATGCCAGCTAATTATTCTCTTCACAAACACTTCACAGGTTAAACCAAAGTGATAATTGAGCAATTAGAAGCGCGCCATCTGAACAGTGTTTTTTTTTTTTTGTGTCTTAAGTTAAGATAAAATCTTTGTTAGATAAATTCTTTGTTCACAGAGTCATGCACGCCTCAATGAAGATAACATTGGGTGAAAAAAAATCTAAACTAAGCGCTGCACGTCAACATAAAATGTATGCTTTCAACTGTATTTTGAATATTGAAAGACATTTAAGGGTTTAAATCATCTGAGATACACTATTTGTTTTCTAATGAAACAGAAATACAACATGTTTGCAATGGCTGAAGTCTGAAACCTTTAAGTTAAGTTCTAAAAGTTCACTTTAAAGAGCAACTAAACTGGAATGGGAAATTGCCTCTATTAAGCTCTCCAGGCTTGTTCTTCACACCAAGAGCGGTTTGATTTCCTGAAACTGCAAACAGAGTGAGTTAGAGGCTATAATTTCCTCCATCATGCAAGTCCTACCTAGACCACGCTTAAGTGTCTTAAAATTAAGGCTCTAGGTTGGGAAGAAATTGCCATCGAGCCCCCCTGCTTTCCACTCGGCTCTTCAAATGAGCAAAGTTAATTGTAAGGTTTTCTGTTGTGCCGTTTTCTTCACTTCCTCTCGCAACTTCAGTCGAGGATGGCTGCAGTACTGTAGATCTCTCTTGCCTGTTTTCCCATTCATTATTCATCCAATCTTAAAATCCACAGGCTTCACATCCGGCTTATTTCCAGGCAGCCAGCATCACAAGCTGCTCGCTTGTCAGAATTATTCATATTTCAAGCTCATTTGACTTTCAGCTCTTTTTGAATATGAAGAGAAGTGGAAAGTCAAAAAATAGGGACTACATCTGGTGATGTAAAAAAAAAAAAAAAAACATGCACAAAGAACCCACTCTCAGAATACATACCGTATCATCACCACTGGTTCTCTTGGACATGTCTGCTGCTTTTTTTAAGGCATGGAACGGCTTGTTGAAGCCAAATGCTTTGACTGAGAGATGTCCAATCCTGGACGTCAAGGCCGGTGTCCTCCATGCTCTCGATGTTTCCCTGGTTCATCAAGCCTGAACTGAATGAATGAGTCATAACCAGACTTCAGTAGAACTTCATGGAATGATGAATATTATAGGTTGTTGAATCATTTGAATCAGCTGTGTTGGAGCAGGGATACATCAAAAACGTGCGGGGCACCAACAACAGGCCGACTGGCTCCTATACTAGGGAGCAGGGTAAATCTATCCAGATTTGCTTAAAGATGTCTGGCTTAAACTCAAACTGACATTGAAGCTTGACCTTAAGGGGGACTATAAGCTGGTCATTTGTCACGTCACAGCTGACTACAGTTACATCTAAAAAAAACATTTGTGAAAAAGTATTTTTTGTCACTCATTTCAGAAAGTGAAACCCAGATATTACATAGATTCATTACACACTGGGAAAGGTCTTCAGATCATCTGTATTGTTGGTTCTGGAGTCTCTTGGCTTCATTTTGACAACACCCCACTCTCTACGGGATTCAGGATAGGTCAATTTGAATTGAATACGGTGCAGAAATGGTTGCGGCACTGCAAGGAACCCAAATAACAAAAAAATCAACGTGTCCTCTCTCATTAGTTACTTGCGGACTAATGAGAAAAAAATGACGCAAGAAGGAAGTTTTACCTGATGTCGCAGCGGTCCTCGGATCAAGCTCCCAAATTTCATGAGCCAAATGGGGAAACGTCGGGCGCTAGACAGGATGAGGTTCCAGTGAATTTCAGAGTAAAATCACCGCGCCAACTTACGCTAACGTGACTAGTGTCAACAAAACGGCAACACAGAACCACGAGGAATCAGAGTGGCTTTTGGAGGATGCAATATGATATTTAAGTGCACAGATAACGAGTTTATGGCTGTTTTTTTAAATAATTTATGAGTGATAGCAGCAAAAAGGACCAAATGAACTTCTGTTCTCGTCAGCGGCATTTGCGCAGCAGGAGCCGCAGCTGGCCGCTGTTTCCCCAGGAGCAGTGTGAGGGGGGTTGGCGGCAAACCGGAACCGGATCAGGACCGCAACCCACACCGTGGTCAGTGTTAGCACCGGGTTAGCAGTGTGGACAGGTGACAAGCTGTGCAGGAAAATGAAATCCGCATCTCCATACAGCTTGTAAGCCGAAGGAAGCATGAAGTGCTCTAAAATATCCTGATGGCTGCTTTTACTGTGGACTTTAGAAAACCAAGTGGACCAACACCAGGAGATGAATTAGCACCTCAAACCATCACCTGACTGAGGAAACTTCTTAGTGGGCTTCAAGCAACGTCAATTCTGTGCCTCTCCAGATTCTTGGGCCTTGATTTCCAGATTAAATGCAAGCTTTACATTCATCTGAAAAGTGGACCACTGAGCAACAGTCCAGTTCCTCTTCTCTTTAGCTCATGATGCTTCTGATATCGTACCTGGTTCAGGAGTTGCTTCACACGAAGAATGTAACATTTGTAGCCCATGTCTTGGATTCCTCTCTGTGTAGAGGCTCTTGATGCGCTGAACCCAGCATTCCTCCACTCCGTGTGAAGCTCCCACAACTTTTTCAGTGGATTTTGCTTGACAATCCTCTCAAGGCTGTGGTTATCTCCGTTGCAGGTGCATCTTTTCCTATAAAACCTTTGTCTTCCTCTCAGCTTTCTTATGAATATGCTTGGATACAGCACACTGATCAACCAGCTTCCTCGGCAATGACCTTTTGTGGCTTGCCCTCCTTGCTGAGAGTGTCAGCGCTGCCCTCTGGCCATCTGTAGAGTCAGCAGTCTTTCCCATGATCGTGTAGGCTGCAATATTACCATTATTTAACACTTATATATTAAAAAAACATATATTTTTTTAAAAACTGGAGTTGTGTAATATAGTAATTTCCAGAGACACTGTATTTTGAGTTTTCATTATCTGGAAGCCATAGCTATCAACATCATGCAAAATGTCACTCTGTGTGTAAGGAATCTATATCATATGAATTTAACCCCTCTGAATTGAGTGACAAAAAATATTGAACTTTTTCCAAATATTAAAATGTTTTGACATGTACCTGTGTATCTGCTTCTTCATGGGATAAAGGGGAGCTAAGATAATAGGAAGCTGAAGAAGAAGAAAGCCGTCCATGAAGAAAAAAAATAGCAGATGAAGGCATAAATAAGTGCCGATTTCTGACAGAAACGATGTCGCTAATCTAAAAACTTTCATTTTGTCTACTTTTTATTTATTGACCCATCAGTGGTTAAAAGGAACCCTGTGTGTTGTGCATAGTGTGAGCTCTGTAAGGTGACGTTGACCTTCAGTGCGTTTATGAAAAACACAATATCTGCTCTACCAACGCTGATGTTGGCATGAGGACCACAATTATATAAAGGTACCAAACTTGGCTGCAGTTGTTAGCACCATTGCCTTGCAACAACAAAGTCTCCCCATATATCTGTTGGCTCCCAACAGGAACTCTGGCTTCCTCTCACAGCCCAGAAATACAAGGCAAGGCAAGGCAAGGTAAGGCAAAGCAAATTCATTTTTATAGCACATTTCAGTACAGAGACAATGCAAAGTGCTTTACGTGATTAAAATATAGGAAAATAAAACAAAATAAAAGCAAGTAGGAATAAAATCTAGAAACAAAATAGACATGGGCAAACATTAAAAACAGTTTAACTAGAACAGTTGAAGGTAACCCTAAATAAATGTGTTTTTAATCTTGATTTAAAGGAACTCAGGTTTTCAGCACTTTTACAGTTTTCTGGAAGATTGTTCCAGATAAGTGGAGCATAGGAACTAAATGCTGCTTCTCAGTGTTTAGTTCTGGTTCTGGTTCTGCAGAGCAGGCTGGAGCCAGAAGACCTGAGTGGTCTGGAGGGTTGATGCCCTGATAACAAGTCTGTGATGTATTTAGGTGCTAAGCCATTCAGGGATTTATAGACTAACAGAAGGATTTTAAAGTCTGTTCTCTGAGATCCAGGGAGCCAGTGGAAGGACTTCAGAACCGGGTCCATTTTCTTTACGTTCTTAGACGCGGGCAGCAGCGTTTTGGATCAGCCGCAGCGTTCTGATTCACTTTTTAGGCAGACCTGTGAAAACACCGTTGTGGTTTCAGTGATCGATTCGACTAAAAATAAACGCATGGATTAGTTTTTCCAGATCCTGCTGAGACAGGTGAATGTAACAGGTGAATTTATCACTCCAGGTCACCCTAAGGAGTGCATGTGTGAGCGCATGGTTGTTTCTCCTGTGTGTTTCCATGTTGTCCTGTGATGGACTGGCACCCTAGCTGGTGCCCAAAGACCCCCACCCCTCCCCCCCACACCTTGGGCAGTATTATTGTAAGAACCATCAGTGGTGCAGATTAATATATTAATATGCTCATTATTCAGTGACATTACAGCATGAATCTTACATTTCATAATTTACTGATTTTATTATTTCTAAAAAACAAAAAGGATTTTGTCCAGCAGGAAGAGAAATTATGCATGCTGAGATTAAAATGCGTGGTGGTTTAATTTGTGATTTTAAAATGTTTAAAACAAATGAGTTATGCAGTCGATCTGAATATAAATATAAATGTACACACACACTATGGAGCAGTTTGGTTTGTATGAGGCAACATAGCACCTATGATAAATGAGAAGAAGGTATTTTCAGGGGGGGAGCGAGTTTAATTGGAAACACAATGATCGTAAATCTTCATCTCATAATGGGAACAAACAGAGTAATCTGTCTCAGTTTTAGGAACGTATGTAACAGTTCTGCTGAGACGTGCCTCGGCAGAACTGTTCTGGTGAACTAAGCTGTAGCTTCTGTGAGGAGCAGGAGAGGACGAAGAACTTGTCCATACAGTTTTTAATTTTCTCATGGCAGTCATTGGTTGAAAGGTGGTTCTTTCGTGATCTTGAGCCCTAATTAGAGATAAGCATAAGTTGTAACGGTAACTGCTTTTGGTTTGTTGAGTCCATCAAAGTGAATTTATTTCTTTTAGGTTTTTACAGCACCAGTGGCTTGTTTTTCATATAGTGGGCTGACAGGAAAGGGGGTATGAGAGAGAGGGAGAGACATGCAGCAAAGGACCGCAGCTTGGAGTCGAACCCAGGTTGGCCATGTCGAGGACTAAGGCCTCCTCCGTACATGGGTCGTGTGCGTTAACCACTGCGCCACCGAAGCAACAAAATAGCAAAATACAAAATTCAGTTTCAAAATAACTGAATTTAATTTGAAGTGTGAGGAGAGGAGACGACTCCATGGAAGCAACTCGAGCAAAAGTTACGGATACCTGTAATTTACCTGTAGTTTTACCATGTAGACATGTTCTTCAGCCTTAAAAATAAAGCTGACCATCTTTTTTTATTATTACATGCTCAATTGCTTGCTAATACTAAAAAGTGAATAAACCAATCATGAGGCAGGGATGAAACAAGTTTTAAGTGACTTGGAACATGAGACGGTTGTTGCATTTTTACACACATCGACCTTTTAACGGTTTACGCGTAATGTCTGGAGAAAAGGAATAAATATCCGATGATCGGTAGTTGGGTATAGGAAAATGCCTTGTTGATGTTAGAGGTCAGAGGAAAATGGGCAGACAGGCTGAAGATGAAAGAAAGGACACAGCAGCTCAAACAACCGTTGGTCACAAGCAATATGAGCAATGGTGGCGGGGGTGGAATGGTATTGGACGATTTTCTTGGATTTCCCTTGGAATGTAGAATGGCATTTCCCTATATGCCTTCTACATTAATAAAAGCAAAGTTGAAAAGAACTCACAAATAAAAAAAAAAACTGATGGAAAGAGTTCTCAGAGTTATTAGTACATGTTATTTTAATAGGTAATTATTTGGGAGTGTGAGTCTGCATGGGTTTGGCTAGAGAAGTTGCTCCTTGATCTGTTTGTATAGGAGTTAATTGTTCTGTACCGTTTCCCTGATGGCCATTCAAAACAAGAGTGACTTGGATGGAAAGTGCCTAGAATGACATCTTCTTCTTTAGATGATTTTGTAGAGATACTCAATGTGTGGAAGCCCTAACCCCATGAAGCAGTTTGTAAGGATATCCTTCAACGGTGACTAGAGAAATACAGCAGTAGTTTCTGGGGGAGCTTGAATAAAGCGTGTCATCATGTAAAGGCTCCTTCCACCAGGATGAGGCATCATGTCACAAAGCTAAAATCTCCTCTAACAGGTTTCTTGAGCTGAGTTCTGAAAACTAACACTGGACTTCTAACTTCTGGTCAGTCAGCAAGGAAAACCTGTTAGATGTTGCAAAAGGCGTCCCACTGGATATAACTGACTTTGGGAAGGAGGACGAATAGCATTTCACATAAAATCCCAATAAAGTACCTTTAATGTTTGTCACTGCAATGTGAAAACATGCAAAGAATATTAAAGAGAGATTTTAATTGCTTGACAAAGCTTTGTGAGTTTTTTCTTATGGTCTTCTTACCAGTGTCACGAGTCTAAAATCCCTCTGAAGGGAGGTTGAAGAAACAGAAATTGATGATCGGGTGGTCACTGTCACAGAAATAAATCAATACTTGAATATTGAATCCATGTAAATGTAAATTGATTAGAATAAGCTAATTTGATCAAACTAATTCTACTTAAACTGATTTAGTGCAATATTTATCTTTGAACAGTGTTTCATTTTTGTTTCTGCTGGCATTGTTCCTATTTACCAGCATGCAATTTTCAGATATCAGATAGTAATTTATACCCGTCTTCACAACATTATTCGGTGTTGAACCGATTAAGCCAATTTCACCTATTTCCATCTCATCAGGCTAGCTGAGCTGGTAAAGAAACTCCATGAAAAAAAAGCACAAGCTCTCTGTCAGGTATGTACTTCCTCACTTTAAATTGTGTCTTGATGCTTTCCAAGACAAACTTTTCAGCTAACTACATTCCACCCTTGCAGTCAGTCCTCGGAGAGTAACTTCTGTAAGGCCTTGAGTTGACAGGACAGTTAAATTAGATGACTCAGGCTTTCTCTCCAACTGTACTGCTCGACTTTGTGGGCCAGAGACTCTTTCTCGGGCATAGGCTCGAGTAATTTACTGAGTGGCAGACTCACTATAAATATGCAATAATGAAGCTTATGAAATATTTATTGACCATCTTCTCCCTTTATCTTTATTCAGGCAGGTGGGATGTGCTCCACTGTGAGCGTCCCAGATGACATTACTTTAATGGTTACAAGTTCCCATTCAAGCCTCCTGTTCATTTTAGAGGTTTCAGCTCAGGGTACATTTACATAAGTCAGCCAAAGGAAGCCCTCCATCCCGGAAGTCCCAGGCCGCGCAGCATTAATTTACTGGCTTGCCATATGAGCTGCATGGCAATGCCATTTTGTCACATTCAGGTCATGGCAACTGCCAAGATGGTTATACAGTAGGCGCTCAATCTTCTAAGCATGATCCATGGCAATCATGTTTATGATGCAGGAGTGTTTTTACTGGCATGACAGATAAAGAAAAGATCAAAGTTTGCAAATACATACTATAATTCCACCATTTCAGAGAAAAGTTATTAAAGTTTCCTGATATCCTGTTTCTTTATATAATTGGTGAAATGCTAGTGTGATTACTTGTAGCGTGTATTTACTTAGTAAACTGGATGCAATATAATCATTCAGCTCTCAAATAAATAATCAATGACTGGTAAAGTAGAGGACCTAGGAGGCAGGCAGGTGAAGATTGCTTAGGAAATTAGTAAGAGTCAAAAATAAAAATAAAAAGTCCAGGGAAAATACAAAACAACATATCATGGAGCTGACACTGACAGAGAAAACCAAGAGATAGGCTCCATCCAAACGCCCTTATTGAGCACGGACTCCTAAGACAAAGCTGAAGCGTGTCATCGGTCGCCATAAGTGTTGTCTGAATACTGCAGTCAGTAAAGAAGGAGGTAGGAAAAGTACCCTGTATGCTTCCTAGGATCCCCGCGACGTCCCTTACAGTCTGTAAACTTTTGAATTTAAAAATAATTTTAAAAAGAGTCATTATTCTGGTAATTAGCCAATAAAAATAATTTGCCGATCTTAACTGACCCAAAACAGGAAAGGTTTACTGGGATTTTATTCAAGCCATTGAGGAGGAAAAAGAGAGTGACTTTGTTACATTTGATATTTTTCCATCCTTTTTTTACTCTGTTTTGTTTCTTACAAGTCTATAACAATGTTTTTTTTCCTCAGATTGGGGGTTTACTACTTGTTCTCAGCCTGCCCTGTCCATAACTGAAAATTTAGATTTTCAAGCCAGTCAGTGTAGGAAATGGAAATCCTCAGCTTTCTAAACATAGACTTATAAATTATCTATTTAAAAGGGATAATGTTTGACTGTTTACTCTGATCTCTTTTACCACTAGGTTCAATATACCTTCATCTGTCTTTTGCATTTATTTTTTAATATATTTCTTCACTCTTTTTTAGGTTTAAATATATTTTTTAGGAATATTGTACTATTTAATACTTGGTTGCTTGAATGGTAACCTTTTAATCAAACGTTTGTTTTTGATGGAACTCAGTGCTCACAAAAACAGTAGCTCCACTCTCAAGCTTATGTTTGTCTGCCTTTGCAGTATAAACAACACTTGACACATTATTTTTGTCCTTTGCAAACTTCGGGGAAAAAAAATAAACTAACCACTTCAACAGTCAAGGCAAGACCAATCTGTTGCGTGGGTGAGACAGCAGGGGTTTCATGCCATTGTACCATTCAGGTACTTTGCTTCTTTCTGGATCAAATAATAAGATTAGACAAAAGGTATGACATTAAGAGTCACATTAGTAGATATATTTTGAGAAGCAGTCAGCTCGCACGTACATTTCCAAACATTATTCTCAAAATCTGTTTCATAAACCCCCCTGAAAAAAATTATATCAAAAGGTAACAAACTGATGAGGAGCATTACAGTAATTCTGAGGTGGAGTACCCACTTCAGATTTACTTGTGTTAGAAACGGCTCCAGAATACAGGTGTTGTGTTGTTTACAGAAGAAAGGGATTGCCAACCCCCCCCCCACTTCCAAGATGGCATTAAATCACTGTGCAATTCATCACTAATGCATGGCTGAGCTGGTTAAGATGCCCAAAATCAATCATCTAAATGGGGCCATGGAAGCACGGAGTGTGCTATTAAATGAGTTGTATCGGCACACCTCGGAGCGCAATCAGCGGCTCTGCAGGAAAGGAGAGGAACGCTCTCACACGCAACGTCTGTCTAATCATTGAACTTGAAAGGAGTTTTCAAACAAGGTGAAGTGATAGATCTTACTTTTTACACACTGATTGTGTATCTGGGAAAGAGTTATCATGCATAAAGAATTTCTGGATCAAAGTGTTATTAATGCCTTTTGCTTCACAGTGCAGAAAATTCCAAGGTTTTGTAGGAAGTTGTGAGCAATAAAAGGTGGGAAGACAAAAGATTGGGGGCAACTAAAAACTTGCCTTGATTTAAATTCCTCCATTTACTTAACTATGTTACAATGGTTACATTTACAGGGGTAGTGGGTCTTTCAGAGCGGTGGCCCTCAGGAGTTTTGGTGGGAATTATCTTACTTGGACATGCAACAATTTCAGTTTTCCAGACTGGTTCCAATTTATGTGACTCCAATTTTAATTCAATGCAGTTTACTCAAATAAACCAAAATACAACAGATCTCATCTCAACGCACTTTATAAATCGGTCCCATTCATAAGCAAGCAGTATGTGAAATACAATTCTGTTTCAATAAATCTGGTTTATAAAAACACAATAAAGCACAACCAGGAAGTCCAAAAAATGCAGTTCAAAGTCTTCAGCTGATCCAAAATGCTGCAGCAAAGGTTCTGATGAATCTCAACAAGAGGGATCATATGTCTCCTATTTTAGCTTCCCTTCATTGGCTTCTTGTTAAATCAAGATTATAATTGAAAATTCTCCTTCCCACATATAAACCCTTAAAGCGTCAGTGTGTACACATAATGTCTGGAGAAACGGAATAATGAGCAAAGATCAAGTATTGCTTTTATAAGTACATATTCTGGCAAAGTCTAATAATGTCACATGAAAAATGAAAGTGTTTTCATAATTTAGAATTAGTAGTTTATAAATACATAGGTGTCGGTGCACACTCTGGGAAGGGACATGTTGCATCGCTATTTCTGATTTCAGTTACCGAAAGGGGACAAACTTGTCAGCGTTACGAGTTTCCCCGATCTGTCTTCCATACAAAGACGCTGTTGGTGGGGAGTAGAAAACAAAAAAAGACATTTTTCTCTTGAAATGAATGTGTTTGCTTCCTGCAGATAAGGTTGTTTTGTTGGTGTCATCGGGACCAAAAAGGAAAGGACTACGTTGTCCCATCATTGAATGTCCTGGGATCCCAAAAGCTGGAGAACATTGTGTAGACAGATTGATGTTTGATCACCCAGGGCAAACCAAGAGACTTTACACCATGCATTACAAAAGCATCCACACCAATCATCTAGACAAAAACGTCAAATTCATAAAAGCACAATGCAGGATGAGGCAATGTGTGTAGATTTGCTCACAGCCTCTGGTTCCAACAGGATACAACCAACCACCTGGTTTCATGCATGCCCACTATGTGACCCTCGTCCATCATTGTTACAAGCTGTTGAGGATGCATCTACAAGGCCTTCTCTGTGTCCAACCAACTATTATAATAGTACACTGCAATCCCTTTTAAACTCTGTCACATTGAACAACAAATCACCATTAAAATATGAATATGTATATGGAAGGCTCTAAGATTCAATTCTTGCTTGTTAATTGGCTGGTTTTCTCCTGATCTCTCATCATGATTTCATAATATACGGTTATATTTCTAATTCACCTTGTCTACAATAGTTTATAATAGCGGTGTCGAAGGTCTGAGGGTCAGTCTGTTCACTGGGTGAATGAGCACCGAAGAGTGAACGGAAGTGTGAAGGATTGTGTTAGTTTGAGAGGTGAGAGATCAGTGCAAACCCGCGACAGTGCTCCATTTGCAGTGAAACTGGTGAAGAGATTGAATGTGGCATGTTTTTATCAGAATTCACAGCACTTTGCTCTGAACTACACCACCAATTAGGACCTCTCACCTCTTCACCTTCTCGGTGCCGACCTTCACGTGGCAAAGTGTCTCTCTGGGTTCACACTTGGAAAACTTTAAATTTAACCCGACTTGACACATCTTTGCCACAATACTGGGTCGTGTGTCTGCTGTGACTTTAGCCTTCACCCTGTTGGCCTTCATGCATTATTTTTTATTCATTGCTAAGTCGTATACTGTAAACTGCTACAGAACCATGTTTTGTCATGTTTTAGGGACCTTGTATTGATGGGGTTAGTTGGAAGTAGTTTATTTATTTAATAAATAATGTATAAACCTTCTCATGTCAAAAGGACGATTTAGTGAATGTTCAAATTGGAAAAAAACGTGCTACCGAACTACAAAGAGAAGTGAAAAAAAGCAGGCAGGCCCCTTTGAGTGACCAACATTGGGAGAAAATTGAAGGTTTCCACTTATGTGGCTCTAATGCTACTTCTGGAATTACACAAAATGATAAATAGATCGAGAGATATATTCCAAACCCAAAGAGCCACTATAAATATCACGTCTCATAAAATGTATTTTGTGTCCTTCAAGAGATCTCTATAGCAAACAAAACACAGGGAGCATGCCTTGGTGTGGTGCATTATACAACGTATGCTATTTACAGCTCTTAACATGCATAATGACTTAATTACATAAAGAAGAAACAGAGAATTTAATGTCCGCCACTGGTATAATTTTTCAAATTGGCATGGCATGACATTTGAACCCAGCAAAATAAATGTAGACACCTAAATTGTGTTTTTTTTTTATACAACAAAAGTCATTGGAAATTAGTTTTCACTTATGCCTGGAGAAATGAGTTGGTAATCACAATCTGCCTTTTAATAGCTTTGGCTTTAACTGGTCACCAGGCTCCGATCAATGAACACGTCAGACCTAAGCTCCACCAAGTGGCGCTAACCACGACGCTCAGAGTGAAAGTTGCTCTGAAGAGAGAAGACTAAAAGTCAGCTATTTTTGTTATTAGTGAGATGTTTAAAAAAGGTATATGACAAGTCAGTTTTTAACAACTTTAATAACTTTGTACTTTGATTTATTTTCCATGGGCATATGTGTGGGTGAAACATACATCTTAATGTATCATTAGAGTCATAATGGCCTTTGGAAATCGCTTTTTGGGGGGTAGGATAGTGCGCTATAGGCCCCTGTGGGGGCGGGGGGCAAGCTTTTGTCCTTGATGATATATTTTTTTCATAAATTACTTTCATTTTTATACTTGCAGTCTTGAAATTGGTACTTTTATGCTTTTACTTCCATAAAAAGTTATAGTTGATACTCCAACTTCTACAAAAGTATTTTCAAACCATATCTATATATCTACCTTAGTAAAAAATTTTAATACTTTTGACACCTCAGACCCGGTTCTGAAAGACTTTATAGAAAATGTAAAAAATGTAACTTGAACTCGACATGTTCTCTTATTACAACCGAAAACCTTAGTGTATTTTGTTGCAACATAAGGCTGTCTATTTTTATGAATTAATATTAAATAAAAAATGCACGCTCTTATTCTCAGGAACATCAAACCAATAGAAGCTTCATTTCTGTAAATGAAGCCTCAGGTTCACTGCACAAAAATGACCTCATTACTTGAGATTCATGAAGGAGGGACTAATTCATGTAACATGGCTCATAGCATTCGCACAGGGACTGAAATCAGAGCTCTCAAACTTGCATGCTCTAATATGTGAAAAAAAAAAGAAAAAAACTGTAAATACTAAGTCTCATGTGTATGTGTGTCATGCTATTTGTGTGTGTCCTAAGCCGGTGTCTGCCTTAAAGGTAATTCCATAATGGTAAAACATGATGACATTAAAATATTCTTGATTCTGAATCAAAAATGGTTTCCAGCGTTTCAACAGATAAATATTGGAAGTCCTTCTGTTCTGACACATTTCCTTTTTTTTACAGAGGGCAAATGCAATGAAAATGTTTATATTTTGCGCCTGGTTTTGCCCAATTTCCCTGAAATCTAAATGGTCCGGGTTTAGTCTTTCAGTTACAACATTACTGACTTCACATTTCAAGTGAAATTACTGCACGGTGACACATCGCAGACCCTGGCATCTGTCAGGACAAACTCCCAAGACTTCCCATCTGTCGTTCACAAGCTGAGATGGTTAATGTTTAATCATTGTCGAAATTCATCGCTGCAAAAGGCCAGAGATGACTGTCACACAGCATCTGGAAGAAAACAAACAGAGGAAAAAAAAAAAAGCTACCGCCTTGTCATCTCCATCTCTGCCATGTGTTTTTCTCTGTAAAGGACTCCTCATCCTGGCATTCATCACTGTTCCTACCAATCTGTGCTCCTATGGCTTTGTTTTGCCGTTTTTTTTTTGGAAAGCAACACAATTGACCTTCGCTTTGCATTTGCAAAAAATAAAATAAAATATAAAAGGCAATTAAATGAGTGTGCTGATGCATGTGATCATTTTTAAGTTTAATGAGCATCAGGAAAAAGGGACAGCGCTCATCCACACTTAATCATCTGTAAACATAAATTCCGAAAGCTGCATGAATTTCTGCATAAACTGGGCTGAGGTAAACAAATGCTAGCAGGCCATATGACTTCCTGCAGCTGCTGCTCTGTAGACAGCTGCCATTTCCATTAAGCTGATGTTTAATATAAGCTGATGTGACAGCATCAGGGAGGAGCTACATACATCTATATCCAATTATTCCCAAACCCTTTTGCAGTTCAGGGAAAAGAACTGGCTTTATGGTAGTGGAAGTCGTAAATGTGAACCTCAGAAGTCTTGACCTGTGGAGAACTGCATGCCAAGCAAACTAAATGGCTGTTTTATCTCCAGAGAGGCCAGAGATTATTCGAAAGACAAGAACAAAAGGAGGACTTGTGTTTGTAACTGTAGGCAAAAGAAAACCCAGTAAATGCATGCCTGCAGGCAGCCCAGGGAAGTTGAAAAATAAAATCCTACTCAGCAATTCATGGTTCAAACTGTGTCTAACCCCGGTCCAAATCGCCTGTGGACATCTAGGCCAAAACTGAGCAAACAGTGAAAGTTTACTTAAAGTCCAAGTTGACATTCAGATTTCAATTAGAAAACTAAATGTTGCCCTAAGGTGTCATCTCTGTGAGCAAACTGGTGCACGGTTTTCATAACTCCACTGGAACAAGCGTAGTTCTGTAGCTAAGCTGTGGTTAAATACAGACCTCCCCCTCTAAGAGGCATCATCTTTTCAAGGCAGCATCATTTCTTTCATACACACTGTTCACATATTGATTAGTAAACTTCAAATGGATATTGCTTATGGTATAATTACATCAAGCTGCCATTATTCCTAGCAGTGGATGTCCCTGCATATTTACCCCAAGGTCAGGCCAAGCAATGCTCAGAAAAAAAAGAGATCAATCACAAACTGTACAGGCCTCAGTTGGCGTGTTAATTATTAAAGTTCATTATACCACAGCTAGAAAAAGATAAACACAATGCAGCTTGTTTGGTAAGGATTTATTATAAAAGTCCCTCCTTTCATAAAAAGATTGTGGACAAATGAGACCAAAGTAAACTGTCATGTATGGTTTCAGATGTGACTTGAGTTAAAATGGTTTATTGGGATTGATACCTCTCCTTTTCCGCGTAAAACATGAAACGTTAGCGCCTCAAAGACAACCAACTGCTCATTTTAATAGTAGTTTTAGCTTAGAGGAACTACCATGGTCAGCACACAGCGATACAAACTTCGCTGTCACCTCATGAGGGCGCTATTGGTCTGGTTTGTACACTGTCCTCTCAGAAGAAGAGAAGAAGAAAATAATTTCTCTCTAGAAAAGGGGTCACCATCATGGTGCCCACGACGAGCCTGTTCTATAAAAAAACGCAATCCACCAGTAAAACTTTATTTCTGTTCCTCTTCCTGTTTATTCACACGCGCATTTATATAGATTTAAAAACAACAATATCTACAACAAAGCATGACAAATATGTTTATTTTACATAAAGTTAAGGTGAACCTTTAGTCTTCTTGTTCAAAGGTCAGCACTGGTAGCCCTTTGTATGACACAACACCAATGAAGTAGCTCTCAGTTTCAAAAAAGTATGGTGACCCCTGCTCTAGAATATCAGTACATGTTTTGTATCCTTGTTTCCCTGAGAGAAAAACCATCTATAATTGGAGAACCGCAGACCTCTCGCGACTACAAACACAGTCCAATGCATGAAACCCTGGAAGTTAATCGCTACTTTTTGACAATAGCCCTTTTCACACGGGATAAGTTTTATCCTGTAATGAGTAAATTACCCATCACGTTAATGTGCTGCGTATTGCGTAGCATCTGCTCACGTTGTACACGTGACCAGCTGTATAAGAGAAGGCAACAAACAGAAGAATGTGATTCTTACCACACAGTGCAATGCATGATGACTGGTTTAAGCTCCTTACACGATTTCAGTTTTTGTTTGGGATACATCAACTAATTTTGAAATATAAAATCAACCATTTACATCATATTAAGTTAACTACATCAACAGCTTTTCATACAACCCTTGACAAAGACAGCACCTTTAACTGTGTTTCATATCAAGTAAAAAATCTATTTTTGATGCCAAGTGTTAGAAATGTTACATTTTTAAACCCAATTACAAGCCTCTGTGTTGTTGTTTTTTTCAATACAGTAACTAAATGTAACTTCAATAATTTAACACACATTTTTTATTCATAGAGATTTGACGCATGATCTGTAGAGATTCAAAAGTTTTCCCCACGACTTTTGCTTATTGGAGCTCATGTATATTCAAATATTTCTGGGAGGATAATGGCCTGTCTGCGAAGACTTGCCTCGCCCTACAAAGCGGCGACAGACTCGTCAGGCTGCTTGTCACAGAGACTTTTACCAGTACAAATGTTTTCCATGTCCACGAAAAAAAAAAAAAAGTGTGGGGAAAAAAAAAAGAAGCAAATTGGAACATCAAAAGGTTTTGTCCTTGTTCAGAGTACGGCTCTGTTCACGACGACCAAATTGGTGTTTAAATTGACACTCCTGGTGTGGATTTAAAACGAGATGCCACACGCTCTGATCAAAGGAAAACTCGCTCACTTTGATTAAGTCACAGCCACACAACGCAGACCTGTGGGCTTTCATCAGCAGCTTTTTGAAACACTGGCTCCACTGGGGACTTTAGGCTTGATTTACAAAGAACTCCCGTATTTTACATATTTGTCATTAAGAAGAACCTATGTGGGGCAGAGAACCGCGTCGCTGCCATTTTCTCTACATAACTGAAAGAGGTGAGAGCTCCTTCACTGGATCGACCACTTAATGCTAGCATAATGATGAAGAGGGAGGTAAGGTGATTCAAAAAATGTGATGGGGGGAAAATTGCTCCTCACACACCTGTCACTGGAGGCAACCCTTCACTTTTTGACTTCCAATGAAAGGAAGTGCTGGGCAGCAGCTTTTACAGTTAAAGTGATTTCTCTGGACCTCAGTTAATGTGGCTGCCCTCCCAGGCTTCAGACTTAATACAAAGATAGAGCGTACAGTCAGACTCCAAACATGTATTCATTCATGTTTCGTAAAAGTTCCTTTTTTTATTTTTTAAAACCCAAATTTAAAATGTTCTTCAATTAACGAAAATAAATTGCAACATTCAATATATGTCTGATTTTCTGGGGCCATCTAGATGTTGTGATTCAAGCGAAAGTTTATTTGGCGGGACCGAGGGCAAAAATGGCTCTCGGGATTGTAAAGGTTTCAAATCGTCACATTTAATCATTTTTCTTGCCTCTAGTGCATCATCTCGGAGGTTCATTTTGTTGCCTAAAATTTTTACCCCCACCTACTTACAAGCGTCAAAATGCAGAGATAATCAGCGTTAGTCACTCTACCGGTCAGTTATCACAATGTTAGGCCTGATTAATAAGCGGTAGCATCATGTTGGTAGTGTCCAACAGTCAGAACAGTAAATGTCAGTAGATGCACAGAATACCTCACAGAACTGAACTGGGTGTTCAAACTGGACAAATATCCCAAACACATATAGAAAACTAAGTTTGGAAAATATATTTCAGGCTAAACTTTAACCTTCTGGTGCATCAGACATCTGCGAAAATCATTGATCTGAAAATGAATAAGCTACGTCTGAAAGCTGGGTCTGCACCAGGAAGTTAGCCTGTTTCAGTTCTGCCACTGAGAGCAAGCAAATATTCTGCCATATTTACCCCAGACGCTTTTTCATGGATGCAAAAATATTCAGTTGTCATGGAGCCACAGTTAACCAAAAAATGGTAGGGGCGTATTTTAGCCCAGATAAGCTTTATAGCAGTAGTAGATTAGAAAATCCACAATAAGCTCAAACCTTTGCATCAGTTAAATGCTTCATGATCATTCAACCATGTTATAAGTGCGATTAAAATAAATCGTTAAAGGCCCCAAATTAATTTGACATCCATGTCCATGATGAGTGAAGACTGAGGCTGAAATGTAAGTAGCTGGATTGGTCATTTGGATATTTGCTCAACAAACAGATACATAATTAGAAATTTAACTTTCCAATGTTTTCTTTTAATTAGTCGAACAACAAGAACGTTGAGTAGATCCTCTGGACGGGTTCTTCTTAGTTGAAACATTCCGTCTCTTCCCAAAGATACTTCTTCAGTCTGAAGAGTTACTGATAAACTCAGTCTTTTTAGCAGTAACTTTGCATAGTGGCTCAACGAGTTAACTGGGACAATCAAAACTTGTGCTCACATTGCTCAGCATTGTAAGAGGGGACAAAAATGGAGACTGTTTATCTATTGGCGGTTTCTTTTTAAAAAAATGGATTACAACCAAACAAACTATCCTCTGTCCAGGATGCAAACATCTTCATCCCTGAGTGACCGCTGGCCTGCAGATGAGCAGGAGCTGCAGAATCTTTGCCTGATGATGTTGGTCTTCTGTGCTGGGCCATCCCTTAGGCCGGTGGCTGCGTCGTTTCCCAGATGTGGTCACAGTCCTCCAGGCACTTAACAGCATACGCGACATTGCTGTTTGTGGACCTTTGGGATTAACAAGTCTTTGCTTTAATGTGTTTTTTGGGTGTTTGAAAGCCACCGGGACGTCATGTTTATAAAATAAACGTCTCAGGTTCTCTGAAACTCCCAGAGCATAACGACAAGGATATCATTCCGCAAACTATCGCTTGCACAAGCTTCAATGACTGCAAATCACCGCTATAACGAGGCTAAAGGTCCACTTCTCATAGATCCATTAAAAAGATTAAGTTGCACTTACATTCCTTTAGTTTCTTTGAACCCCACCCGTGCATATTAAATATAAAATAGGAGATTGTGTTCCACATTTTCAGACGCCCTAATACAGTAATGTATTCTTAGCTGCATACCCATTTATAATCAGTGTAATTTGGTGAAAACACCAACCCTTACTAGATTAATAAGACCCGTTGCATCTTGTAGTTCCTTGAACTATTTCTTGTAAATATTATGTTGTGTCATCTCCATGGATCTGAACAGTTTTTTTTAACCTTAAAGCTGTGTTTTATTGTCAGATGCAGTTAGGAACAAAAATATGCAGCAACAACTTTCGCCACTATTTTGTTCAGATTAATTTCGTCGTTTCTTTTAGCCGTGGCGAAGTTTCGTCCTGCCAACTGCCCCGCTTTCTGGGATCGGCGTGTTATGCGGCGTGTTAACAATTTCATGCAAAATGTCTCATCGCAACAGCATCGCCATTGTGGCTCAAAACGAGGAGAGAAAGGAGCAGTAGCATGATAAAAATGCAACCTCTGAAATGTGTATCAGTACACTGAGCAGCAGCCTCCCCCGGGCTGCATTCATAAATACGTTATGAGCAGGGCCGGCCACTACGGCGGTGATGGATATCCAGGGCGAAGGGAGGGCCGTGTGAGCGCAGCATGTAAAGGATGACTGGGCTGGAGTCAGTAACACACCATTAACTGACTCCTCGGGATGCAAACACTCTGGGAGGAGAAGGCAACCTGGCTGGTCCGGAAATCAATATTTAGAGCGCTTCAGCGTGTCAGAGAGAGGAAGTGTTTGCCATAACAGGAGCGCTTTAAAACCCGAAGCAACGGGGATGGCGTTGTACATAGCTGTGTTAAATGGCTTTTTACTGTTAAAGTACAACGATAACGACAATGCAAGTGATGACTACGTTTTTTCACACCGTCTACAGCTCTGAACAAATCCCCTGCGCTGGTAATTTGAATTTTAGAACAACAATTTATTCTTGAATAATTCAACAAACCAAAAGCTGACAAAGAAGACTGCACCAAGCTTAACCTTACCTCCTGCTTTGCTCAACGCAACTTTTTTTTGTGTGTGTCTGTGTGTGTGTGTGTCCTGTCTGGCAATGTGGCATTAAGAATTGTTGTCTTAATGCCATAAAGAGCCCAACAGATTCTACTTTTACAAGGGGTGCCTTACTGCTTTCTCCATAGTGCTCCGCTTGATTTATATATGCAAGAGGCTTTTTTCGAATTTTAAATTTAATGTTATATATATATATATATATATATATATATATATATATATATATATATATATATATATATATATGTATGTACATGTATGTATATATATATATATATATATATATATATATATATATATATATATATATATATATATATATGTTGTCATACATATATATATATATATATATATGTTGTCATACATATATATATATATATATATTATATATATATAAGGTCAGTCCATAGCACTGACCTTACTTGAAGAAGGAAGACTTAAAGCTTACAAAAAGGTTGTATTTCCTGTCTAAATGTGGTCTAAATTTCTCCTGCACTTGGCTGTTTATATTATTTCAAGTGAATTTGACTTTTAAAGTTTACCAAAATCTAAAAAATGTCATTCAAACTGCATTTGCTTTGTTTTACTTTTTACTTATACTTTTCATTACATTACTTGAGTACATCTATTTTTACAGTAATTTTCATACTTAAGTACAAGACATTTCAGATACTTTAAGACTTTTACTCAAGTAACATTTCAGTCAGTGACTTGGACTTTTACCAAAGTCATATTTTATAGAGGTACCAATACTTTTACTTGACTCCGAGACTTCAGTACTTTATACAACACTGTGTATAACTATAGATCCAAATAAAGTGATAGTGACGTTGTGCAAGAACAGTGCAGAACAGCAAAACCAGCCGATAAAGTATTACAGGTACAGTAAAGTAACGCCTTGATATCATCACTGAAGTATATACAGTATTAATCAATACGACATGTATAAAGTGACAGCTGAAGTTTTCTGTATCTGGATCCAAGCACCTGTAGGTGTTTGTAAGAGTGCGCTTGTGTATGTAAGGTTTGTCCATGAGAAAAATGCTCAACAGTGGTTGTGAGGAGCCAAAGACACAAATTTTGAGGTTAAATGGAGAAACGGTGATGCAGTTGCAGCTTTTTTGTGCGTGCATCACATCACTGACGGTGACAATTGATATGAGAAAGAACTGTTTAGGGCCAGTGAGAAGTTTACATACACTCATCCTCTGCTTCCACAAAATCCTGGACCCCATTGGGTTTATTTTGTTTCAGCGCAATTAACCGCACATCATACTAGTTTCTGGCTTGCATGTATGTTTTGTATGTTTTCTAATGCTGTGGTAAGAGTAATTATCTGAAAATGACGGCACAACATATACTCTTTTTTCATATTTAACAGTACTACATATATTTTAGTGTGTCTTGAGTGTCTCCATGTTGTCATGTGATGGACTGGTGACCATTTCAGACAGGTGCCACCCCCCAGCAACTCTGCAAGGACAAGCAGGTGTAGATAATGGAGGAATGGATGGATAAGTGCATTTTAGATGAATTGCTATCCTTCATAAATACATGTACCCATAAATCAGGCGTTACCCTATACTTCAGGGGAGTCCAAAGTGGGGCTTGGGGCCATTTAAAGGCCTATGGAATAATTTTGTGAGGCTTCCGGTCTAAGTTCAAGAATGGTGCAAAAATCTGGCCTTCCATCACATGGAGTTGATACAGCTGGGCAACCTTTGTGATTTTTTTTAATTTATTTTGGATGAGACAAATAATAGTTTTCTGTTAGATAAGACATTTTGTTAAGGATTTTATTTTATTTTTTGTTTTAATTTCAACATCACAGTAACTATTGCCTTCAACGTCCAGCGACTTTTTCTTCAAAACCTGACTGAGACACACCCATTTATTAAATTTGGCTAAATACAGTATCCATTTAAAAAAAAAAAGTTCTAGTTTTTTGGGGCCGGGAATAGACGAAAAAAAAATTTTTTGACACAAAAAACAATATATACAGTGAACCCAAAAACGTAGGAAATTGTACAACTTTCTTTTATTCAATTTAAAACACTTTTTGCAACCTACAATATTTAGTTTTATTCCAATTTATTATCGTTTAGCATTTTAGAATTTCTTTTATTCTTATTTCATGTTCTTTATTTGTTATATTTATATATCTATTCTGTGTGTTGTGTACAGCGTTTGAGCCAAGGTATCTGTATTAAATGTGCTATATGAATAAATTTGACATTGCCATTCTTTGTTCCATCAGTATTGCAAGTATTGCACCTGCTGAGCAGGTAAAAATAAAGTAATTCATAGTAAAATATTTAGCATTTTTGGATGGGAAAAAAACATCACGGCCCCTACCTACTTTCAAATTGCCGAATTTGGCCCTTGGTGCAAAATGTCTGGACACTGCTGCTTTACACACATGTAAAAAGTGCTCTGAAAAGGTTACACACTATATACCCCTTTTCATGCATATTATACGGTGTCAGTTTTGAATTTGTTGAGCTTCTTCACTGCCAGTTGACAGGTCTCCACAGTTTGAGCCCCCCAGCCTCATCTCTCCATTACGCGAGCATATTCACATTCCTAATTGGTTTTGCTATCTCGGCTGCTCAGTCCTCTGTTAATGATGTCTAAAGCTTTGATATGAAGACATGGAAAAGCTCTTGGCAGATTTTTTTAATGAAAAAAAAAAGGGCTTTTCTGTGTAGCACTGGGACAAAAGAAATGTTTGTGCGCGCACTTGGGGCTGTCTGCTCTATACGGGTGGCTGGTTTCGCTTCAGATTTTTGTTTACACAAGTCGTTGCTCCCATGTGGGGTTTCTTCTTGCATTAAAAAGCTTCCTGGAAAAAAAAAAAAAACCTCTGAGTCCTACGAGCAATGCCGAATGAGCAAACACGCACCAACATCATTTGTCTGCAGCACTGTTCAGCTATGGGACTGAAACTGATAAAAGCAAAGCCTTTATTAGGATTGTTCCATCCTCTCCGAGATCCATTTTTGTCATTCGGTGACACGCTGGAACTCTGAGTAACAATATCTTATCCGTCGAAAAATCCAACAGTCAGCAAGAGGAAGAAACATTTACTTTTCCCCCCTTTTTTTTCCCATCACGACTTGTATGAATAATATCTGAATCCAACCATGTGAATTAAATGACTCCGACCCAAAGAGGCCTTCTAGGTCCTGACTGCGGTTTGAAATACATGACGTGAAATGAGACATTTACATAAATTTTCAATGTCATACAAGAGCAGCCACACAGGACAGCTTAATGAGAAGATCAGAGAAATGAACCCAAGGCTGTGGATGGAGGAGAAATGAGGCATTAAAACGATAGGACGTCTCGTGGGCACGGAGAGGAAAAAGACCGCTCTCTTTCAGCTCTGTGAGTTACACAAGGACACTCTGCTTTAATCCTAAAAAAACCCACCCTCCATATCCTTCTCATCTGCTGCCATATTCCCCGCATGAGTCCACTCAAATAGGTCTGACGAGTTGGGAAAAAAGATTAAAAGTTTTTTTTGATCAAGCTTTTGAATATTTGGTATCCCTACCTGTGCGTTGTACAGGAAGTAGGTTGGAAGAGCTGAGCATTAGAAGCCTGACTTTAATTTGGTGCTTTTAAACAATTATCTTGGGTAACAAAACAGCGGGGATTTTATACAGTTTCATGCAGCCTGATAAAGCTGGTAAATGGGATTTTGCTGGAGTTTCACTTTGCTTTAGAGTTCGTTCTGGATGCTCATTAAGCGGTACACTCACAGCCACGGATCACTTCATTAGGGGCACGTTGACAGCATCGGGTCGGGCCCTAGCTGTTTCGCCGTTAGAACTGCCTTTATTCTTCGGGGGATAGATTCAGCAAGGTGTTGGAAACATTATTTAGAGATCAGTTTCCAGGGATGCTGCAGATTTGTCACCTGTACAGTGTTAACCTCTTAATTTTAATCTAATCAAAGGCTTGTATTTATATCTAAAAACAATCTGTTACTCTTTAAACACTGATTTCTTTCTTTCACCTACAGATCTTTAAATGAGGTTTCCAGCTGATCAAACATATTTGTTTGAAGAGAAAAAATTTTTTTTCAGGCTTTATGCAGGTGTCTAAAAGCCTATGTTTGGACCAAACTTCTTGGGTCTTAAGAGGATAATGACAATCTTAGCTCAAACGCGACTGAAAGTGCTGCCATTGGTTTGACAGCTGGCGACGTTGTGAAGCCCATTTGAGTTTTTTTATGTCTGAGATTATTTAAACTTTGTGACGTGGTTCCTTCAACAATACCAAGGTAGACTGTGGTGTTTAAACATTGAGAAATCGGTGCCAGACAAGGCAGCCTTAATCCTCTCTCCTTAGTTCTTGGTCCAAAGGATAGATTTAACCATTTTGATAGAAAGTGTGATATACACTTTGTGGACATTTTTTCCTCTTCGTATGATATGCAGAGTCTGAGAAAAAGGTAAGGAAACCTCAACCTAAGGTCAGTGGATTTAATGACGTAATTAGCTTTCTGTTTGGACTGACTTCTGCTGATTTTGGGAGTGAATATCTGGTGTTTTTGTTAGACTTCCGGTGTCTACTTCCAGCACTGATCATACCACGACACAGTAGGTTATTCTTCAATTAAAGTAAACAAGGATGAATGCCTGCAATATACTGGTGACCTGTCCAGGCTGTACCCCGACTCTCACCCATTGACAGCTGGAGATAGGCAGCCCTAGGCACCCTAACCCCACAAAAGAAAATCATGTTAGAAAATGGATGGATGAAGGATGAATGCTGAATACGTTTTGAGAAAAAAGATTGTAGTTTAAGAAAGGCTGAAGATATGTAATCAAAGTCAAAATATGTGGAATATGCTGGGTGCGATTTGCTGGGGGGATGGGGGGGATTTCCCCCCCCTCTGGTTGTGACGTCCCCCCCTCTGGTCATTCGTGTTTTATCCCTGGGGGGGATACATTCCTCCCCCTTCTGATCTGAATAAGTAATATTATCAGGGGTTTAATGTTCTCCGTCGCTGTGAGGGACTTTCGTCATTTGGAAAATGAGCGCAAAATTTTCCGTGTAGAAATTTTATTCAAGATTTTAAACAGAAGCTGCGCTTAACCAATGAAATGTGGCAGAGCTAGGACATTAGCCAATCAGAAGGAGAGTAGGGCGAGTCTTTGCAAAGCGGAAATCTACCAGTCTGAGGTTTACCGGTGTTCAATCATTTTAACTTTTAAAAGAAAATCTCAAACTGACCACAGATGCATGAATGAAAGTAGCGGTAGTCAAAGGTTTTCTTTGGATTTATGTAAACCAGCAGGTCAGAAAGTTCAGTGCATAAAACAGCTGACAACTCCCCTCGTTAAGTGTGTCTGTTGCTGTTATGTTTTATTTAAAACTGAAAGAGTAATGCTTTTAGCTCTGCTAATTTAGCATGACGCGCTTTTTTTAAGAAGAAGAAGGAGGGTCGTAATGTGAAACGATGTCCCGGTTTGACTGGGTCTGATTCGGAAAAAGTAAAAAAAATCATAAATATTATAATCGATTGTTTTTGCTTTAACCCCTGAATATGATGGATTTTTCAAAATTGATATTAATACATGTCTTGTGTCCTTCACATTTGTAAATTAATTTTGTTGTTTGTATTTAAAGACAATTTAAATGACATTTTCTGCTCAAAGCGGTTAAAGTAAATTAATACCCACTCCTGAGTCCCGACACTAGATGGCGCAAGTTTAAAAACAAAAGTCTAACCTACTGGATCTAGCTAGCTACCTGAAAGAGCACCTGGTAGCTAACCATTAATAATAAAACTTTGATTCATTAATACAACTTTTGAAATTATCCCCCCCCCCCCCCCCCCCCCCCCCCCTCTGGTTTTTTTGCAAATCGCACACTGGGAATATGTGAAAGTCACTGTGATAGCATCAAGTTGGGGCCAGGAGTACATGCAAATCTTTATGAAAACAGTACATAAAGGACTGAACCTATATAAGAATACGTTTACATACACTGTCATGGGGAGAGTGTACAGTGGATTATTTGTATAAATTGTGTCGTGTATCAAATCATAATGACTCACAGCACTGAAATTGTTTTGCAAAAAAACAATTTCACTTTCAAGTAGGTTTTTCACGCCTTGTTTTATTGTATCTGAAACTTTTGTGCTGTGTTATGGAACATATCATTCTACTATTGTAACAATTTCATATTCTGCATTCTGTGTGTTAATGCTCTGCAGAAGAAGGTCATGAGTATGAAATCTCAACGAGGAACTGAGTACTTATGACGGCGTTCTTAATCACTGTGTTACCATTTTTAATGAACACATTAGCACAGCAGAAAAGACTAATCGCTTCTTGAAGTAGGCAACTTCACGGCAGACTAAACATAATGATTACTCAGGCAACATTTCTGCATAAATGCAGACTGAAATTTATGATAATCCCCCACATTCCCCCTAAGTCTTTGAGACCGCAACCTCCTATCCCAACCTGCATCCATCCATTTAGGCAACAGGGCAACAGGTCCAGCAGGGAACTCTACCCAGTGATAGTCTCCAGCTCGCTCTGGGGGATTCCAAGGGGTTCCCAGACGAGGTGGGTTATATATAGTCCTCCAGTGAGTTCTGGGTCTCTTCCCAGTGGGATGTGCCTGGAAAACCTCCAAAGGGAGGGTCACAGTGGGCAACCGGGTTAGACATCCAAAACAACTCAACTGAGTCATTTTGGTGTGGAATAGCAGCGGCCCTACTCTGCTCCCCCCTGGGTAAGAAAGCTCTTCACCCTATCTCTAAAGCTGAGTCTGGCCCCCCTCTAGAGTTTGGGTGCAAGTGTGGCCCCGAGGCCATCTGGGGCACCTGGACTGATTCTGTGCGGCCCCAAATGACAGTTCAAAAAAAATTTGGCCCCACCAGCACAGATGGTTGATGCAGATGGTGACTTTTTAGTTTTAATTGGAGCAATTTTATTACAGGCAAGTTAAAATCTTCTTACCGTGCAAACTGGTGCAACACAAAGTACATATATTTTAGTAGCCTCGTTTTTTTACATTCTTTTTAATTTCAGAGTAAACAAGACGACATATATCCAATGGCTTTTACTCAAATGCAGACTTTGATGCACCAACATCTGCTTTTGAGTAATGTATTAAAATTGCCTAAATTCCAGCAAGTGTTTTCAAAGAAAGATTGACTGAGTTTCTGTTTTATTGCTTAGAATAGACTCGATTTCAGTTTCTTCAATCAAGCACAGAAGAATTTGCAAACTGGACGACCATATTTCAGTAGCACAGCTATGTAAAACCTTTTAAACCTTTTATCTGCATTGATTTACATATCCCTTTCCTAAAGAAAAGCTGACTAGTTTGTTTAATGATAATATTGCAAGGTTTGTAATTTTAGTTTTTTTAAATAATATGCTTTGGCCCTCACATCCTTTAAGCGACACAATTTTGGCCTCAGTGACAAAAGGTGTAGACATCCCTGCTCTTGAGGAAACTCATTTAGGCCACTTGTATCTGGGATCTTGTCCTTTGGATCATGATCCTGACCTC